>NC_089839.1:179490859-179740859 GCF_035609145.1 Eleutherodactylus coqui | reverse complement strand
TGACCGGACAATGCCACTATATATGGGGGAGCAAGCCCACATAGTCCCCATAGCACCAACACAGGGTTGAGTCAGAAAGCTTGTATGCATATGACCACTCTGGTGATTTATACCAATTATTCAGTAGATTTTCCTGTAGTCTAAAAGCCCATTTAGGCACAACGATTATCACTCCAAATTCCCTCAAAAGCCATCTTTCTAGCGATAATTGTTGTGTGTAAATGTGCCCATCTTTCAGTTTTCTGCTGAACGACGGACTTCAGTTCAGCTTGAAATCTGTCCTTCAGCAGAATGGCTGATAAGACTGACCACACGCTGTGCTCTGCTCGGGAACTGCTGACAACAGCTGATTACATTGTCTCAGCTGTTCTCAACTGTCAGCCCCGCCTGCAGAACAAAAGGAATTTATTCAGAGAACAGCGGGTGGTCCTCTGAATAAGTTCAGCTTCCTGTGGCTCACATGCTACTAAATGGTACTAATAGTGATTAGTACCAATTAGTAGATTATGCAAGATGATCGCTCAAAAAACATCCTTTGAGTGACCATCTTTGTGTCTAAACACAGCTGGAGAAACCATATGAGGTACCTAGTATGAGTTTCCTGTCCCTAGCTGACAATTTGATAATCAATTCCTTCTCCCACAATAGGATGAAAGCAAGTGTGGTACAGTCACTCGGCATAATGAACTTACGCCTGAGCTGTGCAATTTTCCTGCTAGAGCTACACTTTGACCAAATTATTTTTTCAAAGTCGGTTAGAGGCTGTGTTGAGGAAAACATTTCTATGAACATGTCAAATAGTTTAGACAGATATGGGAGGTGAAGGGGTGAAAAGGCGGCGGCAATAGTTGAGATAGGAAAATTTTGACTGTTAACTCCGCAGGAACGGTACATTTTGAGCTCCTTGACATGGTGCTAAAGCTGCTTTGTATGGGAGTCGAGTGGCATAGCTAGGATGTGAGGGATTAGATTCAGTGGTAGTAATGGTGAGGGTTGTAGTGCTAAACTCCCCCCTTACCCCAGAGAGTACCAGATCCCGCAGGCCCCACACAGTAGGGAGTCGAAAGATGGCCTTCTATAGGTTTTGTTCGAAGCCTCCAGAAAACATGGCCCATGCGAAGGCAGAGCCAAATCATCGGTGCTGTGCTTCTTGGAGGGATTTGCTAACTATAGCTACCTACTGAGTTGTATTGTTTTGTAATAGTAATACATGCCCGGCATATTTATTCCACCGTTCTCCATCTTCTGGACTAATAAGTATTATCTTACTAACTTACCCGTCGCACGTTGCTGCGATATCTGAAGAAAGGAAATTCAAGGAAACTCATTATGATAACATTGAATTTACATTCTGTCATTTTATTGAAACTTATTCATTTTCATATGGCAAACATTTCAAAATGTTGTTTTAATTCTATTTATTTATTCGAGTGCTTGTGGATACACAATATTTTTGTTTTTCCGTCTGGTGCGTACAGGAATAAATCAGAAGGTTTTCCGAGGCATGACCTGGCCACATACAGTTGTCCATGTGAGAAGCACGGATTCTCCAAATCTACCCCACACACTTGCAGCGATTGTCCTTGTGCTTTGTTGATGGTCATTGCAAAAGCGAGTCGCAGCGGAAACTGTTAATGTTTGAATTCAAATGGCATATCTGTTGGGATCATTGGAATCCGTGGCAACAGGACATCTTCCTCCTTTAATTTCTTATTCAGAATTGTAGCTTCGGTGACATTGTTCATCATCTTTTTCACCGAAAGTCTTGTACCGTTGCAAAGTTGTGGTGGATTGATGTTTCAGAGAAGAATGATAGGCATGCCAATTTTCAATGTTAAAATGTGCGGTGGCATACCTGGAAAATCAAGTGAATTCAAGAATTCCGTTGGGTAATTGACAGCTTCATCTTGATTCATCACAGTATCGGTGGACTTCTACGTTGTTGCTTCGCCTGGAATTCCGTTTTGAATGCTGAAATTGCTGGCATTGACATCGTTGTTGGTAGCTGCTAATATAGCACGTGCGCTGAGCTACTGATGATTTTTGTAATTCCGCGCGATATTTGGGAAAACCTTCTGAATCAATTCGTCTTTAGTTGATGTCATCTTACAAAAGTTTGTTGGCAATGTGATATATTGTGTAGATCTGTTGATTGCCATCTTCCCATTCCCTATATCCAGCAATTGTTTTGCGAAACGTTCGGCGGATGTATCTTTTTGTTGTTGAACACGCATACTGTTGCTCGTCTGTTTCTGAAGCTCGTAATGCCTTTTTCTTTCGTGCTTGAGATGTAGATTGACCAACCGATTTCCGTTTGGGGGCATAACTGTCGACGATGCTCGCACGTGCCCCACATATCGTAGGATAGATGGACTATGCCAGTAATCTTCCCAGGAGTGT
Source organism: Eleutherodactylus coqui (assembly GCF_035609145.1). NCBI lineage: Eukaryota > Metazoa > Chordata > Amphibia > Anura > Eleutherodactylidae > Eleutherodactylus > Eleutherodactylus coqui. Next base: position 179,738,459 of record NC_089839.1, on the reverse strand, counting down.
ACTCAACAACTTCCCAAAGTTTCATGGCGATTGGATGAATGGTGTAGTAATGCATAAAAGATAAGATAAACAGACAGACAGACATACATTCGTTTTTATATATATATATATATATATATATATATATATAGATAAGCGATGTGTGATACGCAGCCTTTTAGATTCCCAAACAAGTTTGGAGATGAGTGAGCAAATGGACTTAAAGAATGACAGTGGAACATAGATAGTATCTGTAGTTTGTGTAGTATTTTTGGAACTACATATGTTTGTAGGAGGTTTTTACGCCAGAACCAAGAAAGGACCAGCAAGTTGTAGGCATGAATTATGGAATCCACCTCTATAAGGAATGGGGCAAAATTCTTGTTGTACACATATTTTAATTTTTTTTGTGATATAACCCACTAGAAATTCAATGTGAGAGTCAGTCCAGTGATATTGAGAGGATGCCTGGATGGTGTGTATACTTGCAAGTGGGACTGTTATGTTTATTATTGTGGATATGGTGACATTCACTTTAAAGTTAGAGAGGGTGAGGCATTGGCGCAATATGTGGTTCAATTTAGGGAGCCCAAGTTCTGGATCAGTAATGACGAAAAGTATGTTATCGGCAAAGGCTGCTGATTGTATGGTGTACTGCCCAATCCTTAGACCCTGTATGTACTTGTTCTGGCGAACCATTTGAAGCAATATTTCCAGGGTGAATATAAAGAGGGTGGAGAAAAAGGGGGCAACCCTGTTGTATCGAGATTCCAAGGAGTGTAGTTTATTTTAATTTTGGCATGGGGTGAGAGTATAATGAGAAAATTATCTGGACTAGTTCTGGAGGTAAGTTAAATCTGAGAAGAACCGCATGCATAAAGGCCCAGTCTACCCTATCGAAGGCTTTCTCTGTGTCAATCCCCAGAAGGATCAGTGGGATTTTTTTTGTTCTAGGCATAACGGATAGCGTGGAGAAGGTGCGTAGAGTTGTCTTTTTTTCTTTTCAACCTACTATAAAACCAGTCTGCTCCTTTTAGTGAGAAGCTTAGCCCAGATTTTGATATCTTGATTTAGCAAACATATAGGCGTGTAGCTACTGCAAAGTTGAGGATCTTTTTTCTGTTTTTAGATGAATGTGCTGTGGGCTTTTTGCACTTGTTTAGGTAAGGGAGCCCCCTGGAGAAGAGCATTGAAGGAGATAGCTAAGTTTGAGAGAGTGATGTTTTTGGTACCTTTTGTAATAGGCTAGTGGAAAACCGTCATGGGCAGGGCTTTTTTATAGTGGGATACTATTAAGGACTGAACAAAGTTCTTCCATGGAGACTGTGAGAGCAGGTTAGAGGTTTTGTCTGGTTCTAGCGCCGGAAGGTTCAGGGACAACAGGACAGAGTTAAGGGCACACTCTTTGTTTGCTGTGTTATTATCCCTATCTGTGGTTAGGTTATAAAGATCAGAGCAGTATGTTTGGAAGATTTGGGCTATTTCCATTGTGTTTGCGGGAATGTTACCTGCTTTGTCCTTAATTGTGGAGATGTGTATTTTCTCCCTTGCTTTTTTAACGAGGGTCGACATGAGCCATTCCCCCCTTGTTGCCATATAGATATAATTAATGTTTAAAATGTAAAAGTGATATAGCAGCTCGACTATTCAAGATGCCTTTGAGTTTCTCTCTCAGGACGGTTAGGTTTTTGGGCAGCCAGAGCTTTTCTTCTGCTTAGATATACTTTCTAGACTAGAGATTTGGATGAGACTATCATCAATCTCTTTTTGCTTCTGTCTTTTCAGTTTGGATTCTAACGCTTTAAATACGCCTTTAATATAAGCCTTTGTGTTTCACAGACCACTGGGTGACTAACTGTTTGACTACCAAGAAAATTGCCAGAGGCAAGAGAATAGCCTAATGGTTACACCCTCCCAAACACAAAATAATAAATTGTATCGTTTATTAACATATATGCGCTCAAAAAGGACACCTTAAAATAAGGAGTGGGTGGCTGAGCTAGATCTGGAATATGTTCATAGAGGAGCTAAGTGTATGTTAGGCAAGCTGAATGGGTATGATACAAAAGTGTGAGTTAAAAGAGGTACTATGCAAGCAGCTTGATTATAAGTTTCCTAGGTAAGCTGAAAGGGCAGTCATTTATAGCCACTATCATATTCACACAGCATGCTGTCCTCAGGGAAATTACATAACTGCAGGCAGCCAATACTGGGATGCACAGGGTGTTTGTTCATAGAGATGCTATAAGAAGTATTAACAGAGGCAGAGAACTCAGTTATTTACTATCTATTTTCACTGTTCTGATTCCTTCAGAGAAAACAATATTTAAAACATAACTTTTATTAGTATTGGAGAATAAAACATACAAGATCCCAGGACCTATAAACACCAATCAGACTAAATTTAAAACCCACCATAAGGGCCACGTTTGGGCAGACTGTCACTTGCATGTCTGGTCTATCCATGCATCCTATCTAAGACATATTCTTGTTCTGAGCTAATACTGTACAAATTCCCTATGTGATGTATTTAAATATTGAGAATAGAGATAATGGCTGATAGACACGTGGGTGGGAATAGGATGGGGGGGTTAAGCAGATTTACTCTGTGTATCCTTTAGGGAAACGCTTATAACACCCTGTTGTGAGGACAGCAGTGGTGGATGGTTGCTGTACCTTCACCCCCTCCTGTGTCACCTCAGCATGCAAGGTAGGGGCTGTCTTGGGCTGGGTTCTGGTTTTTAGGGCAGCAGGAGGTACGAGACAGGTCCCACCTTCCTGCTTCAGAGTGCTGCTAGGCCGCAGGCTTAGGACAGATATTTCCACTGGTGGGTCTCTCTCACCTCTTTCCCTGCCCCAGAGCAGGCCTCGGCCACCGCAGGTGGAAGTAAGCCGGCTCCAGCGGTACCCAGGTTTCCCAAAAATCAATGCTGTGGCTTTGCAGGCCGCACTTGGCAGAGCAAAGTCCCAGGTCTCCGCGATGCCTAAATTGGCCTGAGACCTCTCCTCCTGCTCCTTTTTTTCCAGGGTAGCCTCTGGTGCTAGACGTGGACAGTTATGGAGACTCTAATACACCAGATGGCGTGGATTCTGTCAGCCGGTAAGTGGAGCTCTCTCCTGGCACATCTTCTTCCTTTGTTAGCTAGACCATGCCCCCTCTGTTCACACTTTTTGTTGCAGTTTTTGAAGCCAAAACCAGATTAGCATCATAAAAGAAGAGAAAGAATACATCTCTATTTGAAATCCTCTGCAGTTCGGCCACCCCTAACCAAAGCTCACACAAATAGCTGTGCGAAAAGAACACCCATCACGTGTGTAAAAAATGCATGAACAAAGCTAAGTGTGCGATCTACATTCGCGCATAATTTGCATGTACACATGAAGGGAATTATGCATGGCTAGCAGCAAAAATAGGTTAGGTCCTATCTTTTTCACGCAGCATGGACCTTAGATGCGTGCAGTGTAGCCACGCATGTCCTATCTTTTGCAGATGTGAGTATTTTGCGCATCTAAAAATAGTTCATGTGAACGCTTCTATAGGAAACCACTGGACCTAATAGACGTGATCTAATTACACACCTATAACACGCAAAAAAAAGCTCATCTGAACGAGGCCTAAAATAACTGTTAAGGATAAAAAATATCCTTGCGCATAATGTCTCTTTTTGCAAATACAAACAAAAATAGAGTGTGCATAATGATTTGGAACGCAGTTTAGAAATAGGGGGAGAAACCAGCCCTGTTGTACTTTGGTTGACAAAAGGGCCTCCAAAAACGGAGAGCTGGAATTTGATTGGTTGTTATAACTGCAAGAACTCTTTTCCCCCATTTTCCCCCATCTCCTCCATTGTCTTCTGCTCTCTTTTTTCTTTCCTACTTTTTAATAAAAGTCTGGAAAATGCAGAGAAACCGCTCTGTTGTTTGTTGCATTCATTCATGCTTCGATTCATTTATCAATGCATTATTTTCTAGGTGAGAAAGGGGACCCTGGCCTCTCGGCTCCAGTATATGGTGAGTCTCCAAAGAGATTACATTTGGATAATATACAGTAAATTTATAGTATTGTATAACAATAAAGTAAAAATAAGCAAGGAAAAAAATAAATCAAATAAAGCAGATAATAATAATCAGCAAATAAACAATTGCAAAGTGAAATAAGAAATTAATAGATAACTTAGCTTAGGTCAGTTGTTAAAAATGCATGCATAAAGGACCCAGGAATTCAATGAGAGTCACAGTGTTTAGATGTTTAATCCAATCGGATCTCCCCACTACCTTTTCCCCACCTTTTTTTTTTTCTAAAATTCCCTGTGAGCCAGCCAATAACATGATGAAGGTATTATAGAGTCAGGTCCCCCTGTACTAAAAACTTTCCCCCAATAAAATTAATAGCAATTAATAATAGCGGGGAAAGGTCCCTGGATCTAAAAACGTCTGGCATCACAAAACGTATTGACAAGAACCAATATTTACCCAGCCGACACCCACTTTTGATTTAAGTACACCCCCCTCTACCAAGATCGCTGCCTTAATTAAACCAACTACTTAGGATTCGACCCTATGCGGGTTCTAGCCAAGTCAGACCAAGCACACGTGCTCCATGAATTAAGGGGACCATGCACCTGATTAAACTCCCTTTCACAAATTTACAACCAACTCCAAGGACATCTATCTCCACCACAGCGAGCAAACCTTTAAACCCTCAAGCTTGCGAGGCACCCAACAAAAAAAACCCCTCTCAATTCCTTCTTGGATCGCTAATGCCCAAATATCAATACCAACCACATTCAAATGCACCCCCGTCATTCAGCCAGTAGTTCCCATGCCCCGACTCCACATCCAAATGCCACAGGCTAATGCCCCCATTCCAAACAACAAATGCTGAAGTGCTGCTATTTAATTTAACACAAGCATTGTTCTGCTTTTCCACGAAAATACGTTTCCACGTTATACCAGTTTTTTTTCAGGATGACCTCAAAATCAACAGTGATCAGTCCAAGGTACTGGGACCAGAGGAGGAGGTCATCATAGCAAATGTCTTTTATCAGCTTACAGAATGGCCAGATACCTAAATCATTACCCTCAAACCGCGTTTTCGTGCGATGCGATGCAACAGAGAGGAAGGCTCCATAGGGAAACATGGGCTACAAAACCTCGCGTGTCGCGGGCATATCGCCGGACCTGCGAGGTTTGTGTGTCGGTTTGTAGCATGCTACAAAACATCTCATGTGTGAAGGAACCCATAGGAAACCAGGGGCTTCTCATATATGCGATTTGTAGCATTGTAGCAATGCTACAAAATCGCGCGACTTTGTCGCCCGTGTGAAGGAGGCCTAATATGTTCAATCTTCCGCAATACCGGGTTACAGACCATTTCTCTAATTCCAGCCACCTGACGACCACGACATTCCTGTCAAAGCCGAGCTGCCTTCAGGTACTAAATTTCCAAAGTACAGAGGTTCATTGAACCTCTGTACTTTGGAAATTTAGTACCTGATCAAATTTGGTTGGGTCTTTTTCAATTTTCCTTCTTGTTGCCTAGAAACATAGGGACTTACGTGGCATTGACCAGGTTATATCCATCATCCTTTTTCTCTTGGTACATACATCCTGATTTGGGACATTCATGTTCTCTATGCGTTGATGTATGTCCAAGATAGGTGCTTTATCAGACAGCGACCTCTATAAGATATAACCGTGCACTGTTCATTTAAGCACAAACTGTCTTCTTGAACAGTACGCTAGCTGATATAACTATTTACAAGTCAGGAACTTGATTTTTCAAAATTGACCCTTGAAATATCCCCAGCCAATAACTACCTTTTTAGGTACTGGGTAACAGGATTCACTTATCCGCTAAGGGAGTTTTTTTAACCTAAAAAACCGTCTCCCCAGATACCTGACTTTGGCTTACATTTTTTCGGGAGATAACGCCGGTCACGTTATACTAATTTTTGTTGTCTGTATCTGTGTCTGTTTTAGGATTCACAAAAAATCCTTTTTACATACATTTTTATTAATAAAAGTTAAGTTTTAAGAGGGACACTCTAAACCCTTTCTGTGATGAGTTTTAGTTAAAAGCATTAAAAAATTCTTATTTACAAGTATGTTCTATATGTTTCTTCTTTTGTAAAATGATGGCAACTAATGTTTTTGGATTTTTTTTCTGTTTCATGGTCATTGCTGAACATTTGTTGGCTGTTACGTGATTGTAGTTTGGTGGTTACATTATATACAATGAGTAGGAGTATTTGACATGTAACTACTCGTTTATTCTATAGTTAATATGCTTTATTTCCTTGGCTATAGAACCCACTTATTATCAATAAAAATCTATTAATATTGTGTTCATTATATCTTCCCAGTCACACAAACTAATGTTCTATTTCTTCCAGCACCTCGAAATTGCAGGGAACTTCAGGACCAAGGGACGGTTCTCAGTGGGTGGTACAAAATATACCCAGATGGAGAGAATCCACTTACAGTCTTGTGTGACATGGATACAGATGGAGGAGGATAGATTGTAAGTAATAAAATAGATTTAGTTTTTTTCCTCAATGTGACCCTCTAAACAAAAGCTCCCACTCACCTCCAAAGTTATACTTACTTTGTCCTTGTCTATAGGTTTTTCAGAGACGATATGATGGCACTGTGAATTTTTTCAGAGAGTGGAATGATTACAAGCGAGGGTTTGGTAACCAACTAAGTGAGTTCTGGCTGGGAAATGATAATATTCACCGCCTCACATCTTCAGGTAACTATTGTATCTACCAGAGTCCTCTGTCATTACTGTGGACGAGTCTGCTCATATTGTGACATACTATAGGTTATACAAACTGAGGGACTGCAGATCACTGCACTCTCTTTTCTTAATTGTTACCCATTAGATAGGGTTGCCACCCAGCCTCTGAACCTCCAGCCTAGCCAAATTCCATGGCTGGAGCAGGTATTTATTTTTTAACAACAAAGGAAAAAATCTGTCTCCTTAAAAACACTTTTGTTCAAAAAAATCCATAAAATCAGAAATGGTAGGTACCATGTAACACCATGTCTACGCTCAGACGCGTTTTGAGAAAAAATTTCTTTCTTGATCACAGCTAATAAACTCACATGATACTTCCTCTTAAAATCAATTATTTGTCTAAGCATAGATAAGTCTGCTTACATGGTACCTACCATTTGTAATTTTATGGATCTTTTGAAAAAAAAGTGGTTTTAAGGAGTAGTTTATTTCCGTTGACTTGCTATTTAAGCCATTTGACTCATGGTCAGCCTGAGCACCTGAGAACCTTCAAGCTAAGCTTAATATTACTTACTAACCAGATGAAAATAAAGTTATGTTATGTATTTTTGAATTTATTTTTTACCAGCCATTTTTATGGCCAGTAAAAAATAATTGCTTCCTGTAAGTACGATCGGGAAACTAACATGGCTTGAAGTAGTTTACTCACTGAAGCAACTCTTGTCCAGGCTCTTGGCATCAGCATTCCTGTACATACAGTACCCAGCATAGACACCAGGGAGGGAAGCATGGTTTCTGCATACAGCAGCCAAGATGGCTGGACCACAGCTGCTTCAGAAAGTAAATTACTTGCAGCCATGGTTGTTGCTAAAGGGCAAGAGGGAACTTATCATTGGGGTCACTCTACGCGGCACACCACTACCATTGGGGCCTCTATCGGGGGTGCACTATTATTTGGGCCACTATCAGGGGGAATTATCACCTTTGGGACCCCTATCACTATTGGAGCCATTAAGGGGCGCTTAATTATAACTAGCGATCAGTGGAAAAAGTTTGTTGTTTTTGGCCTGATTTCACAACAATTATCATGAATTGGAACAGTCAGTTGTGACTCCCTTTAATATCAGTCGGGTTCACTGATTTTCACTCCAGAAGGTACCCAATGCAGCCAAAGCCATCCAAATTGCATGGAAATACAGCCACACATTTAGTGAACACTGTGCTTCTACCAAAAATTGGTAAAAATAGTGTACAGTGGTGTCACTCGTATATTCAGGCCAGGAAATAACTTGCACAATCACACACAACTGCATGTGATCAAATGTTATCTATCTCTAATTGACAGGCAGCAGTTGTTATAGAGTCACATGTCTCAATTACAATCATTCAAATTTATTATAATCCATTTACTACCATTGCTTCATAAAACTAAAAACACAAATCTGAATATGCAAGATTACGAATTCAACATCTAAAATGCCAAACAAACACACGCAGGTGCAGTGGAATCATATGTGATCGGCTTCTCAGAACACGGGTACAGGAATGTATAACAATAAAATGTTTAGCATAAATATTTATAAACATGCGTGAACAGCGAGGAACAAGTCATCTTGACATGCCAGTCAGTCTGGATGCTTCACAGCCATCAGCTGCAGCTTTGGTCTCGGCTGCTCACTTCAGGCTTTTAAAGCAACTATTTGTTAGTAATTTCTCATTTTAAAGGAAAAATTGATGTAAATAAAGGGGCATACAAGATGGCTATCTGATACAAAATGGTTACAGATAGGATAAAACATGGAGTCATATTCATCTAATTAACACTAAAAAGAAAAGAAGGCCCATGCAGAGTCTGTTTAATTATAAATTACGCCAATGAAGACTGCAGGCGTGTTGCTTGTTTTAAAATCAATGTCATAGACTTTACAAGGACAAATTCTACCAGGTGAACGCAATACAACAGCATGGGCCTCCTACTCCTCTACCTCCTCCAAGTTAAAGCAGTAGAGTTACCCACAATTGCTCCAAGGAAGACAGCAGATATGGTACTTGTTTTAAAAACAACAAAAACAAAGTTTGCAAAAGACAAAAGGTAACCAGAGCAGCCAAGCACGGGCCTTCTCAAAGGAAGAGTTACAGCTGTTTATTGTGCTTTAAAAAAATGTCTTGTGAGAAGGAGGAGAACAGCAGCAGTTCCACCAGCAACCACAGCTGGAGTAACAGAGTGGGCTCCTCATTGAAACATGACAACTGTAGAACGTATTTCCATACTGACATTTTTTTTTCATTTGGGGGAAAGTAGAAGGAGGAAACATGGCGGAAGCAAGAGAAAGAGCAGTAACATAACTACCACCAGTAACAGTGTTGTCTTTGATATAAATCTATGCTCAGTCATATGTGAATAAAAATAGCCAACAGGCTAACTGATCAGTGGAATCTGCTATGGGAGTACAGAAGTCAGATGAACTCCGTGCCTGGTTTATTTTTTATTAACGTCAGGCGATCCACATTGTCTGTGGACAGGTGAATGCATTTTGTCTGTTATCATACCCTCAGCTGTGCTGAGCACCCCTTCTGAGAGCACACTGGCAGTGGGTCAGGCAAGCACATGTAAAGCATGTTATGCAAGCTTTGGCCAATCGTCCAACTTAGACACCTAGAAGTCAAAGGGGCCAACGCCATGTCTGAGTACATCCATGCAGGAGCTGACATTCTTGAACCATCATGGATTAGTGATGCCTGCTTGTCTGCCATGAACCCCGGAGCTGCAATCCATTGCAGATGCATCCCCGTGACCATGGGAAAATGTTGTGCTAAAGCTGCTTAACAGTCTATCCTGAGTCTGGTGCATTTTGAGGTCTCTGTTCACTGCCGAAACGAGATATGTAATTTTGGCCTTGCAACAAGGAATAAAGGATGGCAGCCTCCTAGTAATGATCTGATGTTTTGATGTGTGAGCTATGCAATGGTGTTTCTGCAAGAACTGCAGCATAAAAGCACTCATATGCTCTAAAGTGTCTAATGATGATGGCCCACATTCTTTGGGTCAGGCCTCCAGCTTGTCCCGCCATCCACGTAGAATAGCTGGAGTTACTGATGGATGAAAGGAATATTGCGGAGCTGAACTGGCCTGCCTGCAGTCCAGACCTTTCACCAATAGAAAATTTTGCAGTATTATAAAACAAAATATCAGACAAGAATGGGACAATCTTTCTCTCTCAAAACTCCAGAAATTGGTCTTGACTCTTGTATCTATTCATTTATAGATTGTTAGAAAAAGAAGAGTGGATGCTACACAATGGTAGATATGGCCCTGTCCCAACTTTTTTTTAGCTAAATTGCTGCCAATTCCTAAAATAGTTAAAATTTTTAAAAATCAAATGGAAAATGTCTCACTTTCAACCTCTGATACATGTTCTATGTTCTACCTTCTACTGTGAATTAAAGATGCTCATATGAGATTTCCAAATGTGTTCTATTGGGGTTAATAAAGGCCACTGAGAAGTAAAATTATGTTCCAAGCCACCCCCTAACCACATCCCTTTTTTACATTGGTCAATATTTTTTGGCAACAAAAGTGGCAAACCTATCATCAGAGTATGAACTTCCAGAGCTGTACAGCCTGTATTCTGGCATCTTCCTTCATCCACTGACTTTGTACATGTTTAACCTTCTAGGAACCCATATACTTCGAGTTGATCTGACAGATTTTGAAAATCAGCACACTTTTGCTGCTTATGCTTCATTTTCCCTATCAGAAGAAGCTGACAATTATAAGCTGCACCTTGGGGCGTTCACTGGAGGCAGTGCAGGTAATGTCTACTCTGGTAATAGAGCTTTTCATGTAATGTTCTATCATGGGGCCCAATATCTAATAGCTTCTAGAACAGTGATGCCATTAGGGCATGCTGGGACCTGTAGTTTTACTATAACTGGAGAACCACAGTTTGGAGATCACTGTTCTAGAAAATATAACTGATCCCCACCCTCCCCCATCCCAAGCAGCAGGACCCTCACAATCAGCTGCTATTGTCAGTGGCTGCTAGTGGCAGGAGACATGTGGCATTGCACCCCATCCATTAACTCTTTGGAGTCACAAGCATTTTTCTGCTTTATTTTTCACCCTCGCTTTCCAAAAGCCATAGCATTATTTTTTAAGATTTTTCTGTATCCATAGTTATACTAGAGTATATTTTTGTAGAACAAGGTATATATATTTTTTAATTTTGTCATTGTTTTTGCTTTTGTTGTTTATGCCATTTATGGTACGCTAAAAATAGCTTCTTAAATTTATTCTTCAAATAAGTACAATTACAACAATACCAAATCTATATTTTTATGTTTTTATCCTTTAAAAAACAACTTTCTACTAAACGAAAATGCATTACTTTATGTTCCCATATTCTAACATACATAATTTTCTTTAATTTGGTGCACTGTTTGAGGATTTTTTTATCAGTACAAGCCAGAGTTTATATCGACCATTATGGATAATGGTCGATAGCGCATAAGACTTTTTGAACACTTTTTGGCACTTTCTTTTTGGAGAGGTGGGGTCACTAAGAAAACACAATTCTGTCATTGTATATTTAAGAAAGAAAAAAAAAAGTATTTATGCAATTTTGGGGGGGATTTTGTTTTAATATTTCCTGAGTATGGTGAAAGGCTAAAATAGTTCCCTCGGAGTAATGTTTTGCAGCTGGCTTAGTTTGTTGGATACCACAAATAGCACAAAAGGGGAGCTTAGAAGAATTCTCTCCAAAGACTTATATAAGGGATTCTTTTTCAACCTTGTGAGGTGTAGCCACCTGCTCATATGGACTGCACTGTAATAAAGGTTTAAGTATCAATAATCTATGTGAAAATGAGAGAAGCTTTGCCTAATTTTAGGGAAAAAAGACTGTGGGATAGGGATTGGAACCTTTTCTAAAATATAGAGTAATTGTGGGAGAATATAAGACGTTAAGACATTTTTCTGTCCCATGCAAGAGAGCTGAGAGGAACTGTGTGTGTTTTAGCTGTATATTGATTTTTGAGATCAGTGGAGTACAGTTAGCTGAGAAGAGCCAAGAAAAACAAGGTATGCTCACCGCCTCTCATCTACTACTCCGCTCCTACGGTCTGGCTTAGTATTCACTCTCCGTGGTGTTTCATGTAGTCCTTCATGAGATTCATATAGAATAATCCAAAAAAGTTTTACCAGCGGTGATGTAGAAAACTTCCAGCCTTTATTGAAGAGTCTCACAACTTTTTTTCACAAAAAGGGACGCGTTTCGGTCCCTTTTTGCGACCGAAACACGTCCCTATTTGTGACAAAAAAGCTGCGACACTCTTTAATAAAGGCTGGAAGTTTTCTATATCACCGCTGGTAAAACTTTTTTGGATTATTCTAGCTGAGAAGAGGTCATGGGGAAATTTAGTAAAAAGAGTGTCTAAGTATTTTCTAAGCTCTTATGGCCACTGAAATTAGGTGAGTTTGAAAAGGTCTCTAATCTCTGAGAAAGGGGGTGAAATATTAAGAACTTTGAATTTATAGTAGTTTATCTTAAAATTGGATATTATTTCAAATAGTTCAAAAATGTTTAGGATATGAGGAAAAGCTAATTTAGTCAAATATAAGTCATCTGCAAATGCTGTTGTAAAATTTTTATAGACACCAACATGTACACCCTCAATCTCCTATCTAATTTTTGTGTGTGTGTTTCCATAGTAAGTATGAAAAGGTGAAAGAGAGAATGGGCAACCCTGTATTTTGCCATTGTGGATATAAAAGGCAGGGGACAAGATCATACAGAGAGCTATAGAAGTTTAAGCACTTCTGTTATTTCATCATTTGTAGTAGCTAAGCAATTGTTAGAATATCTAATAGTCTCAATAACTGAGTTTTTATTTAGTTTCTTAAACATGGAGGGCATGATGTTTGAGCCTCTGTGTTTAAAATTTAAATTGCTTGTCTAGTATAACCACGTTGATCATATATTGAGTACCTTTTTAAGTTCTCTTCGAAGATCGTAGAGCTCCTCTTGTTCCTCCAGCGCCTTGTAAAGTTTACCAACGTTCACCAAAGTGGTGATCTGAGCATGCAGGGAATTACGTTTAGATAAGTATTATTTCTTGCATTTTGTACCGAATGTATTGGATTCTCCTCGTAAATACACTTTATGCGTTTCCCATAAAATAGGAGGTGAAATCTCGGGTGTATAATTTCTGGTAAAAATAAAATCCTCGGGGCGAGCCTGACCGATGAGAGCGATGGTCGCATAGAGCTTGTGCTCCGTCACTAAAGCACATATACAGGCACTTTCCAGCAGTGATTTTTCTCCAAAATGGGGAAGCTCAGCAAGGAGAAGACCGGACAACATACAGGGACCCGCCGTTGAGCCCGAGGTCAGTCCCACCAGCAAATATTTCTCAAAGACCAGAGCGCCCGCTCCCCACACGCTGCAGGCAATATGGCGCCGGCGGCTGCTGCAGCCCTGAGCATAGCACGGGTGGGAGAGATCTCCTCAGAGGCAGAAGAAGACAAGCCACTGTCAAAAGGCTTTATGCGAGATTTACTCTCCACGACCATGGGGCCGGTGTTGGCTGAACTAACAGAAATCAAGGAGGAGGTAAGGCATATGGGGAGAAGAGTGGAGCATCTGGAGGGCTCTTCAGCCACCATTACTACCCATGCAGGGGAACTGGCCGCAGCAGTAAAGGAGCAACACCTCCACCTTAACAAAATGCTCCTGATGCAGGAGGATTTAGAAAAAAGAAATCGCCGCAATAATGTCCGCATAAAAGGATTACCAGAGTCCTGGACCCTAAATAAGGTCATCATGGAGACTTTTGTAGACCTGCTGGGGGAAGATAGAGCCTCAAAGATATCCATAGAACGAGTGCACAGAGCCCTAAGACCACAGCCAGCTCCAACCGATCCTCCAAGGGACATTCTATGTAAACTTTTGGTTTTTCCTGATGCAGTAGCTATTCTAAATGTAGCACGGAACTCTAGAAGCCTCCAATATGATGGCTCGGCAATCCAGATCTATTAGGATCTCTCACCCACAACCCTAGCCAAACGTAGGCTCCTCCATCCTCTGCTTGAGGTGTTAAAATCCAAGAACATTAAATACGCCTGGCTCTTCCCTTTCGGGATCGGCATTTTACATAAAGGAAAGAGACTAAAAACATTCGCTCCCCAGAAGACCTGAAGTGAAGCTGGCAACATCTGGGTATAGAACCCATAGACCTTCCCATTTGGCTCCCTCTACCGGAATTTCCAACCCTTCCGTACTTGCCTACACAGGAAAACTGGCGCACCGCAAGTTATTCAAAATCTCCCCGAAGCAAGCAGAGAAAGAAGCACAGAGAGGAAAGTGCCTCTGGAGATCCCTGAATTCTTAATGGTATACTAACCTTCCACCTCACAGCAACATTCTCCGACGAGACGAGTTCCGCCATTCAACTTTGTTATCAAGTTACCAGCAGTGATGCCTACTCGGCAGACCCGAGTAGGTCCGAACATTGGACTCTGTCTGTCTGTCCGTTAAAACAGACTCCGGTGTCTGACATCATCTAGAACGCTTTTCTTACCCCTCCCCAGAAGAAAGTGCTTACTTGTGCTCCCCCGATCGGGTGAAAACAAATTTCTTTCTATCGTTACTGAACGCTACTTTCCGTCTCACACATACAGCTGAGCTCCAGAACCTTGTAGCGAATTCACCTGTATCCCTTAAAGCAACCAGAATTTACTGGTGCGATAACTAATTGTTATTGTTAGTTCTCTTCTCCCCCCTAGCCTCCCCCTTTACCCAAATTTTTCCTCCCCCTACCTCCCTCCCCACTCCCACACAATCCCCCTACCTATTCTCGCCTACCAGAGGGACAGATTAGAGCACTACGTCTGTATCGTCGCCTATTACCTCATTGAAGCATTGTGTGCATAATTTTTTCATTCAAGCTGTGCTCCTCTTTTCTTTAGCCTAAAGGTCCCTCCCAACAGATCAAGATGTCTATGGACAACCTCAGATCCGTGGAAACGTTAAGAGTCACATCCTTCAATGTCCGAGGTTTGAACTCTCCTCAAAAAAGGTGCAATGTCTCCCAACTGGTCAAAAAATACAACACCAAGGTATTGCTCCTACAGGAAACACATTTTAAAGGAAGCAGCCATAGTAACCTTCCAGGTAAAATATTCTCCCAATGCTTCCATAATTCCCATCCAGTCTTCGCTTCTAAAGGGGTGTCTATTATGTTTCATAGATCCATCGTGTTCTCCCTCAAAGCTAGGTATTCAGACGAGCTGGGCAGGGTGTTATTCCTAAAGGGTTCCATGAACAACACCAGATTAACAATAGCTAACCTATATGCACCCAACTCAAACCAAGTGTGCTGGTTGATAGAACAACTTGGAATTCTGAGAGAATTCGCCGAAGGGCCCATTGTTTTAGGAGAAGACTTAAACGTCATTCTAAACCCCCTGTTGGATTCGTCAAAGGGTAGATCCTGGATCTCCCAGAGACAAATCGAAAAATTAAACAAAACCCTCCAAGATATGGGAGTCGTGGACGCGTGGCGATCTATTAACCCCTCAACAAAATATTACACATACTTCTCTCAAGTACATACTTCATTCCAAAGGCTTGACCACATATGTCTCTCCCAGGATATCCTGACAAAAGTGGAGGGAGCAAAAATAGATTTGATCACTATCTCAGACCACGCCCCCATTCATATAGATCTTAGACTCTTAGCCAAAGGCCCTAGGGAATGAATGTGGAGGCTCAATACCTCCCTGTTAGACACAGAGACAGAGAGGGCCCGCCTCTCAGACATGCTGGAAGAATTCTTCTAACTCAACAAAACTGGAGACTCCGCGTTCCAGGTAGTGTGGGAAGCCCATAAGGCCTACATGAGAGGCTTGCTCATTTCCCTGGGTTCAAGAGTCAAAAAGCAACAACAATCTGAAATAGAGAATCTCTTAGTTCAGATCTCAAAGCTGGAACAACTCTCTAAACTATCTTTAGCAACAAATAAATTAGAAGAACTGATAGACTTGAGACGTAAGCTTAAACATTTGTTAGAGTCCAGATGCAATAAAAAACACCTATATCTCAAATACAATGTCTACGCTCATGGAAACAAGGGAAGCAAGCTTCTCTCCGCCCTAATTAAAAAGGCTAGGGCTAAAAACTATATTGCATCCATCAAGGACCACTCAGGCAAATCCACTTCCTCATCAAAAAAAATAGCCGAGACCTTCCGGAGGTTTTATGCAGACCTCTATAACCTAAAAAGCCATGATCTTTCTCCAAACCTTAGCTATGCCAAAGAGCAAATAGATCTCTTCTTGAACTCCGTCAATCTCCCCAAATTGGAAGACAGCGCTGCCCAATCTTTACTACTTCCCATCTCTTTACAAGAAGTAGAAGAAATAATAGCGACTAGACCTACTGGGAAAAGTCCCGGCCCAGATGGCTTCCCAGTCCTATATTATAAAGCCTTCAATTAGATCTTGACTCCGAAATTAAAGATCTTTTCAACGCCCTCATGTCAGGGAATCAGTTACACAAGCAAGCACAGGAGGCGCATATTACGCTTATCCACAAAGAAAACTAAAAACCCTGAGCTCTGTAGCAGTTATAGACCTATCTCTCTTATCAACTCAGACGTCAAGCTCTGGGCCAAACTATTGGCCAAAAGATTGGAAAACCTGATTCCTTCTCTGATCGACAGAGAACAAACGGGTTTTGTTAAGAGCAGAGAGGGCAGAGATAACTGCTACAGATTGCTACACACCATCAGATACGCACAGACCCATAACATCGCACTAGTGATAGTCGGAACAGATGCTGAGAAGGCGTTCGACAGGGTGAGCTGGACTTACATGGAGAGGGTCCTGATCCACTTCAATTTCCCACCCCCATTCATTTCCGCAATCTTTTCTTTATATAAAGAACCATACGCCAGACTGAAGGTCAATAACTTAGTCTCCCCTCCTTTCGACATCAGAAATGGAACCCAACAGGGCTGCCCGCTATTTCCGACCCTCTTCATCCTAACCCTGGAACCCCTACTGCGGATAGTCAGGATAGCTCCCAATATAAAAGGCCTAGAGCTAGGTCCAGCCAGTTTAAACATGGCTGCGTTCGCAGACGATATCATGTTCATAATATCCGAACCAGATACAGGAATCCCAAATCGGACTGCTCTTTTAAACTCCTTCAGAACCATATCAAATTTCAAAATAAACTTTTCCAAATCTACTATCTTAAATATATCCATCCCTCCAGCCCGCCGCTCGCCACTGAAGTCTAGCTCGCCCTTCGAATGGTCTGACACCTCAATTGAGTTTCTCGGAGTCAAGATCACAAAGAAAGCGGAAGATTTATTCAGCACCAACTTCTTACCTCTCCTAACTCAGGTCAAAACACTACTTCATACATATGACATGCTGTACGTTTCCTGGTTCAGCAGGAAAAACATACTAAAGTCATATGTTCTCCTTCAGATCCTATACAAGCTTAGGATGCTCCCAATTCATCTGCCTGAGTCCTTCTTTAGGGCCCTACATTCGGCCTTTTCCGGATATGTCTGGAGACAGAGAAGGCTTCGTTTGGCCTTCAGTCTCATGATTAAAAGGAAATCAGAGGGGGGGAGGGGGGGAAATCGAATTGCCATGCGTCCACGACTTCTACCAAGCTATCCAACTCAGATATTGGATGGACCTAGTCTCCCCTTCCGGGGATAAATTGCTACACCTCCTATTAGCAGGTTGCGATGGAGAAACTCTATTGGAGGACCTCTGGTACCCCTCCAAAAGTATATATAGGTCTAAAAACTTGAACCCACTGTTACGAGGCCCCTGTGAGGTTTGGGACAAACTAAAGCAATCCCTGGTTCCAGAACCTTCTCCCCTAGCACCACTGAGTACTCTTAGCAAACGTCTGGGCTGGACAACAGACAGAGCAATCAGAAGCATCTGGGAGAAATTCGCCACCTTTAGGATAAGCGATCTACAAACGCATGCCCACAGGCAGCCCGCGGACATCTTAAATACCCTATCTCCGCAATTATCCCTCTCCTTCCTACAAAGGGCTCATGTACTCAAAGCCTTTGGGGAGTTTCAGAAAACTTACAGCTCTACAAGACCAGGGACTCCATTCGAAAAGATGCTCTTTAGCGACCGACCAAAACATAAATTGATCTCCATTATCCGCAACAGGATCACTACATCCCCAGAGCTATATAAACCGGCTTTCCTGGACTCCTGGGAAAAAGAACTTAAAATATCCCTAACCTCTACAGATATTAAATTGATCTTACAAACCGCCCTTGGTCTCTCTCTATGCATTCTGCTTCAGGAAAGTCATTATAGAATTATAGTAAGATGGTATAAGACCCCACAATGGCTCTATGCCTACAAACTAGCTACACACGACAAATGCTGGGGATGCAACACTGCAACACTGAAACAGGTTCGTTTAGTCAATCTAGTGGGAGTGCACGGCAATAACCACATTCTGGAAAGAAGTTGAGGAAGTAATGCGTCTTCTTAAGCCGAACTTCCTAATAACAGCGGAGATGCTATTCCTTTGGAAGCTCTCCGCGAACTTCCACCCCCTCAAAGACAAACTGTTGTCATTCCTTCTGTATGCGGCCAAAGCCCTGATACCCTCCCTTTGGTTCCAGAAAACCCCTCCCACTCTGGCACAATGGAAAACAAAAGTTGACTCGATATACAACATGGAGGGGTTACATAGTTGGAACACTGGATTGCACAATGGATTTGTGAGGATATGGCACCCCTGGAGACAAATAATGTCCTGAAATGGAACTGTCTAATAGTAATGCAACAGAGCCGTACGGGGTCAGGAGTATCCTCTTCAATTCTCCTGATATGATCAACCTGCTGCACAGGCCTCCCCGCCCTTTGTACCAGATCCTAACCATGTAGACCTCGGGCATTGAAGGTGACATCGACCGGGCTTTTAACTAGATAAAGCGTCTGTGTGACTGTCAGAGGCCACCACAGGAACAGGCTATCTTTAGCAAGAAAGAAATATCTAGGTTGCATAACCAAGGAATCACACCTCACCGCCTACTGGCATACACTTTCTCCCCATCCTATCCTTCCCTCCCCTATCTCCACATTCTTTCCTTCCCCCTCCTCCCCCCTCTCTCTCTCTCAATTAAGAGCGTTATAATATTTCCAGGCAGGCGCGCTGCTATGATGACTTTTCGTTGACACAGTAGCTGGTCATAATTTTTGCTGTCCATACGGCATGGTAGCATCTTAACTCAAGGACTATCTTGTATTGTATTCTCTCCTATGTTGAGGAGATAATTTTGTTATACCAAAAGCTCTAATAAAAATCTGATTAAAAAAAAAAATAAAAAATCCTCCAGGAATTCCTTCAATTGAGTCAAATAGTGAGGCGTGTCGAACGAGGAGGAATGTTCAAGAAATAGAGCGAGAAAGAGGTAGGGGCATGGTCCGAGAGTGTAATGGAACCTATTTGAGAGGAACATATTAAAGGTAAGAATCTGTCACTAATGAACAGATAGTCTAATCTGCAATAAGATTTATGTAAGCGGGAGAAGGTATAATCTGTGTCGGAATGGTGCTGCATGTGCCATATATCAATCAAATTCATATTGGTTAAATGTTTCTTCAGTTTTTAAAGGCAGTTTAAGAAATAGAAGATTTCTAATTAGAGGAGTCAGAGGGGATTTAGTGCTAGAATTAATTAGCCTCTTACAATACTTATTCCTTCAGCAATATTTTAGAAGTTTTAAGGGATCAGTCACACAGACGTTTTAACTCGTGAATTTTTGTGCACAAAACGCATGGGTTCAAAAATTTGCCTGACCAAAGCGGGCAGCACGCAAAAAAAAAAAAAAAAGCACTTGGCCGCGTTTTTCCACACTAAAAGTGCGCTGCCTGCTATTACCTGCTGCGGCTATGACAACTGCAGCAGAGGATTCCTTGGATATGAAATTCCTGGATGCTATCACATCCAGGGGTTTCACCTTTGGGTAATGGGGCCGGCGGCAGCTGCAGCAGCCCCATTGACATACAGAGAACATCGCAATCCTCTGCTACAGCTGTGACAGAGGAATTTTTCATCTCTGCGGGGAGTCCCCTTGTCACTGAACACTGTGATAGCATTGTCACAGTGTCCAGTGACACTGGGACTCCCCGCAGAGATGAAGAAATCCTCCGCCATAGCTGTCACGGCGGTAGGAGTGTAGTGCAGTGTTCTCCCATTGAATTCAACAGAGTCAGCGCTACAGCCAGCTCTATTGAAAGCAATGGGCTGCCGGCAAGCCCTGCAGTGATTTTCGGGGAAGGGCTTTAAATTGGCTGAGCATCAGCCAATCAGACGCTGCCCTTTCAGCAGGCAAGGATTTTGAATGCCCGCCTGCTGAAAGAACTTCATTACAGTGCTGGGATGACAAGCAGCTAGACGCGCCGAGCCTCCGGGAGCGTCGGACAGGTGAGTGTATATATATTTATTTTTTACTACAGCTAGGGATGATTTTCAGGGAAGGGTGTATATTTAAGGCCCTTCTCCGAAAATCACTGCAGGGTTTGCCGGCAGACCATTGCTTTCAATGGGGTCTCCGGCAGCAGCCGCGGCCACATTGAAGGCAATGGGAGAGCTTTGCGATCCTCTGCCACAGCTGTCACAGCTGTGGCAGGGGGTTATTTACTCCCCGCGGGGAGTCCATCTGTCCTCTTATATAAGCCCACCCTGGGCTTATACCCGAGTCACTACGTTTTCCCAGTTTTTGGTGGTAAACTTAGGTGCCTCGACTTATATTCGAGTTGACTTATCCTCGAGTATGTACGGTACTCAGGGCCGCGCTAAGCAGTCTCCAGTCACGTGATCGCCGTTATCCAACAGATATTGGCAACCACGTAAAAGTTAAAAAAACAGTGTAATGCTCCTTTCATTTCAGGCCCCATTGTGCATACAGACATAGGATTAGGGCCACAATGGGTATGTCTCTGAACACATCACAAACAAGGATATCCATTTTGGGGTGAAAATCTTCATTCATACGTGTGCTACTGTACAAAAAGTGTTCTTAAAATGACAATTGACGAAAAACAAAAATCTTAATTTTTTTTTCCTTCTGCTTTGCTTAGATTCATTCAAAAACTGTGGGGTCAAAATATGGAGTAGACCCCTAGATGAATTTGTTACATGGTCTAGTTTTCAAAATGGGGTCATTTGTGGGGGTTCTCCGTCATTTTGGCAGCTCAAGGGCTCTACAAGTGGGCAATGGGGCCTAAATCCCTTTTAAGCAAAATGTCTGTTCTGAAAGCCCCATTATGCATACGGACATAAGATTATGGCCACAACGGGTATGTTTATGAACACAGGGCAAACAGGGGTATCCATTTTGGGGTGCAAATCCTCACTTTCATGTGCACTATAGAAAAAAATCCTGCCTTTAACATGACATATTTGCAAAAATATGAAATTTTATTTTTTCTCATCAAAATTGCATTAACTCCTGAAAAGAAACATGGGGTCACAATACTCATGACACCCCTCAGTGAATACATTAAAATGTGTATTTTTTTAAATGGAGTTATTTGTGGGGGTATCTATCATTCTGACACCTATGAGCCTTTGCTATCTCCAATGTGCTACCAGAATAAAGCTGTCTTACTGCCTTCCAATAGGTGGCACTGTGGAGGTTTTATTCAATCTCCCTTATTTGCATATTACCCAGAGGAGTGTGCATGGCCATTTAAGTCTCCTCACTCACCATCTAGGTTCTCTCCTTAAGGACACCAGAATAAAGTAAACAGATGGAGATATATATTTCATCAAAAATTTGTACGGTATGTTTGCACATATTTGAGCCAGACTCCTACTTGCACTGATGAAGGACAAACATCCTGAAACAGCTGTATGTACATGGAGACTGTACATGCTTTTAATTCCCTGTCATTGTACAAGGCTTGTATAAAAAGTTTGACTTTGGCTTGAAGGAATACTGCCTTCCAATAGGTGGCACCGTGGAGGTTTTATTCCATCTCCCTTATTTACATGTTACCCAGAGGAGTGTGCATGGCCATTTGAGTCTCCTCACTCACCGTCTAGGTGCTCTCTTTAAGGAGAAAAGATAGCGTTTCTGACACCAGAATAAAGTAAACAGATGGAAATATATGTTTCATCAAAAATTTGTACGGTATGTTTGGACATATTTGAGATATTGCAGTTGAAAATGTGAAACAAATGACAATTTTTTTCAAAGTTTTCCTGATTTCGGTGCTTTCAATAAATATACACAAATTGTATCTGTCTATTTTCACCACCTAAATGAAGTACAATAAGTGTCGAAAAAACAGCGCCAGAATTACTTGGATATGCAAACCCTTTACAGAGTTATTCTATGTTAAAGTAACATGTCATATTTCCATAATTTGGCCTGGTCATTAAGGTGTAAACAGGCTTGGTCACTAAGGGGTTAAAATAATGGTAGATGCGTGAATTAGATGATACGTAATAAATAGAGATGAGCGAACGCGTTCGTCCGAGCTTGATATTCGTGCGAATATTAGGGTGTTCGGGATGTTCGTTATTCGTAACGAACACCATGCGGTGTTCTGGTTACTTTCACTTACTTCCCTGAGACGTTTGCACGCTTTTCTGGCCAATTGAAAGACAGGGAAGGCATTACAACTTCCCCCTGTGACGTTCAAGCCCTATACCACCCCCCTGCTGTGAGTGGCTGGGAAGATCAGGTGTCACCCGAACATAAAAGTCGGCCCCTCCCGCGGCTCGCCTCAGATGCCTGGTGAGTTAGATGAGGGACAGTGCTGTTTGTACCGGAGCTGCTGTAGGGAAAGAATTGGTAGTTAGTGTAGGCTTCAAGACCCCCCAAAGGTCCTTATTAGGGCCACTGATAGCTGTGTGTTGGCTGCTGTTAGCAGTGGCAAATTTTTTTTTTCTCAAAATCGGCAGTGCAGAGCATTGCACTCGGCATTAGGGACAGAAGTGCTGCATAGGCAGGGAGAGTGTTAGGAGTGAGTGTAGCCTTCAAGAACCTCAACGGTCCTTTCTAGGGCCATATTTATCCGTGTGCAGTACTGTCCAGGCTGCTGTTAGCTGTGCTGCATTTTTTTTTGCTTCTCAAAATCGCCTCTGCAGACCATTGCACCCTCCATTGATACTGCAGGGAAAGAATTGTATAGGCAGGGCGACAACACAGTTGTTATTCATTGAATATACGCAGTGCTGCCTTTTGGTGCCAAAAAACGGAAAATAATTAAATTTGTCCTGCCTCTGTCCGGCCTAACGCCGGTGGACACGTTTGAGCTGCGTCTGCAACCTGTAAAAATCAGACGCACCCAGCTACGCTTTACTGCTGGCTTCGCCATTTGCTTTCCTTAATTGGGAAAAAAATACCTGCTCTGCCAGAGTTATAATAACTCTGCTACCCTCACGTTCTGTGACACATAAGCAGGGACACAGCACAGTTATTAAACTTCTCATGTTCATTGAATATACGCAGTGCTGCCTTTTGGTGGAAAAAAACTGAAAACAAATCTATTTGTCCAGCCTCTGTCCGTCCTAAGGGCTGTGGACACGTGTGAGCTGCGTGAACAACATTGCTAAATCAGACGCACCCAGCTACGCTTTACTGCTGGCTTCGCCATTTGCTTTCCTTAATTGGGAAAAAAATACCTGCTCTGCCAGAGTTATAATAACTCTGCTACCCTCACGTTCTGTGACACATAAGCAGGGACACAGCACAGTTATTAAACTTCTCATGTTCATTGAATATACGCAGTGCTGCCTTTTGGTGGAAAAAAACTGAAAACAAATCTATTTGTCCAGCCTCTGTCCGTCCTAAGGGCTGTGGACACGTGTGAGCTGCGTGAACAACATTGCTAAATCAGACGCACCCAGCTACGCTTTACTGCTGGCTTCGCCATTTGCTTTCCTTAATTGGGAAAAAAATACCTGCTCTGCCAGAGTTATAATAACTCTGCTACCCTCACGTTCTGTGACACATAAGCAGGGACACAGCACAGTTATTAAACTTCTCATGTTCATTGAATATACGCAGTGCTGCCTTTTGGTGGAAAAAAACTGAAAACAAATCTATTTGTCCAGCCTCTGTCCGTCCTAAGGGCTGTGGACACGTGTGAGCTGCGTGAACAACATTGCTAAATCAGACGCACCCAGCTACGCTTTACTGCTGGCTTCGCCATTTGCTTTCCTTAATTGGGAAAAAAATACCTGCTCTGCCAGAGTTATAATAACTCTGCTACCCTCACGTTCTGTGACACATAAGCAGGGACACAGCACAGTTATTAAACTTCTCATGTTCATTGAATATACGCAGTGCTGCCTTTTGGTGGAAAAAAACTGAAAACAAATCTATTTGTCCAGCCTCTGTCCGTCCTAAGGGCTGTGGACACGTGTGAGCTGCGTGAACAACATTGCTAAATCAGACGCACCCAGCTACGCTTTACTGCTGGCTTCGCCATTTGCTTTCCTTAATTGGGAAAAAAATACCTGCTCTGCCAGAGTTATAATAACTCTGCTACCCTCACGTTCTGTGACACATAAGCAGGGACACAGCACAGTTATTAAACTTCTCATGTTCATTGAATATACGCAGTGCTGCCTTTTGGTGGAAAAAAACTGAAAACAAATCTATTTGTCCAGCCTCTGTCCGTCCTAAGGGCTGTGGACACGTGTGAGCTGCGTGAACAACATTGCTAAATCAGACGCACCCAGCTACGCTTTACTGCTGGCTTCGCCATTTGCTTTCCTTAATTGGGAAAAAAATACCTGCTCTGCCAGAGTTATAATAACTCTGCTACCTTCACGTTCTGTGACACATAAGCAGGGACACAGCACAGTTATTAAACTTCTCATGTTCATTGAATATACGCAGTGCTGCCTTTTGGTGGAAAAAAACTGAAAACAAATCTATTTGTCCAGCCTCTGTCCGTCCTAAGGGCTGTGGACACGTGTGAGCTGCGTGAACAACATTGCTAAATCAGACGCACCCAGCTACGCTTTACTGCTGGCTTCGCCATTTGCTTTCCTTAATTGGGAAAAAAATACCTGCTCTGCCAGAGTTATAATAACTCTGCTACCCTCACGTTCTGTGACACATAAGCAGGGACACAGCACAGTTATTAAACTTCTCATGTTCATTGAATATACGCAGTGCTGCCTTTTGGTGGAAAAAAACTGAAAACAAATCTATTTGTCCAGCCTCTGTCCGTCCTAAGGGCTGTGGACACGTGTGAGCTGCGTGAACAACATTGCTAAATCAGACGCACCCAGCTACGCTTTACTGCTGGCTTCGCCATTTGCTTTCCTTAATTGGGAAAAAAATACCTGCTCTGCCAGAGTTATAATAACTCTGCTACCCTCACGTTCTGTGACACATAAGCAGGGACACAGCACAGTTATTAAACTTCTCATGTTCATTGAATATACGCAGTGCTGCCTTTTGGTGGAAAAAAACTGAAAACAAATCTATTTGTCCAGCCTCTGTCCGTCCTAAGGGCTGTGGACACGTGTGAGCTGCGTGAACAACATTGCTAAATCAGACGCACCCAGCTACGCTTTACTGCTGGCTTCGCCATTTGCTTTCCTTAATTGGGAAAAAAATACCTGCTCTGCCAGAGTTATAATAACTCTGCTACCCTCACGTTCTGTGACACATTAGCAGGGACACAGCACAGTTATTAAACTTAGATAATTCATTCACTAGAGGCAGTGGGGCCTTTCGTTTTCCAAAAAGGGCAAAAATTATATTTGGCTTGCAGTCTTGCGCCAATTTATTTCCTGCCTGTGAAATCAAATCACTGGTAATACAGCATGCTGAGGGGTAGGGGTAGGCCTAGAGGACGTGGACGCGGCCGAGGACGCGGAGGGCCAAGTCAGGGTGTGGGCACAGCCCGAGCTCCTGATCCCGGTGTGTCGCAGCCGACTGCTGCGCGATTAGGAGAGAGGCACGTTTCTGGCGTCCCCACATTCATCGCCCAATTAATGGGTCCACGCGGGAGACGGTTATTAGAAAATGAGCAGTGTGAGCAGGTCCTGTCCTGGATGGCAGAAAGTGCTTCGAGCAACCTATCGTCTACCCGCAGTTCTGCGCCGTCCACTGCTGCCAATCCGAATCCTCTGTCTGCTGCTCCTCCTTCCTCCCAGCCTCCTCACTCCACTACAATAACACCTGCTCAGGAGCGGGCAGACTCCCAGGAGCTGTTCTCGGGCCCCTGGTCAGATTGGGCAGCAGTGGTTCCTCTCCCACCAGAGGAGTTTATCGTGGCTGATGCCCAACCATTGAAAAGTTCCTGGGGTCCGGGGGAAGAGGCTGGGGACTTCCGCCAACTGTCTCAACAACTTTCTGTGGGAGAGGAGGACGATGACGATCAGACACAGTTGTCTTGCAGTGAGGTAGTAGTAAGGGCAGTAAGTCCGAGGGAGCAGCGCACAGAGGATTCGGAGGAAGAGCAGCAGGACGATGAGGTGACTGACCCCACCTGGTGTGCAACGCTTACTCAGGAGGACAGGTCTTCAGAGGGGGAGTCAAGGGCATCAGCAGGGCAGGTTGCAAGAGGCAGTGCGGTGGCCAGGGGTAGAGGCAGGGCCAGACCGAATAATCCACCAAGTGTTTCCCAAAGCGCCCCCTCGCGCCATGCCACCCTGCAGAGGCCGAGGTGCTCTAAGGTCTGGCAGTTTTTCACAGAGACACCTGACGACCGACGAACAGTGGTGTGCAACCTTTGTCGCGCAAAGCTCAGCCGGGGAGCCAACACCAACAGCCTCACCACCACCACCATGCGCAGACATATGATGGCCAAGCACCCCGCAAGGTGGGACGAAGGCCGTTCAGCGCCTCCGGTTTGCACCCCTGCCTCTCCCCCTGTGCCCCAACCTGCCACTGAGATGCAACCCCCCTCTCAGGACACAGGCACTACCGTCTCCTGGCCTGCACCCACACCCTCACCTCCGCTGTCCTCGGCCCCATCCAGCAGTGTAGTTCAGCGCACCGTCCAGCCGTCGCTTGCGCAACTGTTGGAGCGCAAGCGCAAGTACGCCGCCACGCACCCGCACGCTCAAACGTTAACCGTCCGCATAGCAAAATTCATCAGCCTTGAGATGCTGCCGTATAGGGTTGTGGAAACGGAGTCCTTCAAAAGTATCATGGAGGCGGCGGCCCCGCGCTACTCAGTTCCCAGTCGCCACTACTTTTCCCGATGTGCCGTCCCAGCCCTGCACGACCACGTCTCCCGCAACATTGTACGCGCCCTCACCAACGCGGTTACTGCCACGGTCCACTTAACTACGGACACGTGGACAAGCACAGGCGGGCAGGGCCACTACATCTCCCTGACGGCACATTGGGTGAATTTAGTGGAGGCTGGGACAGAGTCAGAGCCTGGGACCGCTCACGTCCTACCCACCCCCTGAATTGCGGGCCCCAGCTCGGTGGTGGTATCTGCGGAGGTGTATGCTTCCTCCACTAAAGCACCCTCCTCCTCCTCCTCCTCCTCCTCTGTCTCGCAATCAAGATGTGTTAGCAGCAGCATGTCGCCAGCAGTCGGTGTCGCGCGGTGTGGCAGCACAGCGGTGGGCAAGCGTCAGCAGGCCGTGCTGAAACTACTCAGCTTAGGCGATAAGAGGCACACGGCCCACGAACTGCTGCAGGGTCTGACACAGCAGACCGACCGCTGGCTTGCGCCGCTGAGCCTCCAACCGGGCATGGTCGTGTGTGACAACGGCCGTAACCTGGTGGCGGCTCTGCAGCTCGGCAGCCTCACGCACGTGCCATGCCTGGCCCACGTCTTTAATTTGGTGGTTCAGCGGTTTCTGAAAAGCTACCCACGCTTTTCAGACCTGCTCGTAAAGGCGCGCCGGCTCTGCGCACATTTCCGCAAGTCCCACACGGACGCTGCCACCCTGCGCACCCTGCAACATCACTTTAAGCTGCCAGTGCACCGACTGCTGTGCGACGTGCCCACACGGTGGAACTCTACGCTCCACATGTTGGCCAGGCTCTATGAACAACGTAGAGCTATAGTCGAATACCAACTCCAACATGGGCGGCGCAGTGGGAGTCAGCCTCCTCAATTCCTTTCAGAAGAGTGGGCCTGGTTGGCAGACATCTGCCATGTCCTTGGTAATTTTGAGGAGTCTACCCAGGTGGTGAGCGGCGATGCTACAATCATTAGCGTCACCATTCCTCTGCTATGCATCTTGAGAAATTCCCTGCAAACCATAAAGGCAGCTGCTTTGCGCTCGGAAACGGGGGCGGGGGAAGACAGTATGCCGCTGGATAGTCAGGGCACCCTCCTGTCTATTTCTCAGCGCGTACAGGAGGAGGAGGAGGAGCATGAGGAGGATGAGGAGGAGGGGGAAGAGACAGCTTGGCCCGCTGCTGACGGTACACCGGCTGATTGCCTGTCATCCTTTCAGCGTGTATGGCCTGAGGAGGAGGAGGAGGATCCTGAAAGTGATCTTCCTAGTGAAGACAGCCATGTGTTGCGTACAGGTACCCTGGCACACATGGCTGACTTCATGTTATGATGCCTTTCTCGTGACCCTCGCGTTGCACGCATTCTGGCCACGACGGATTACTGGGTGTACACACTGCTCGATCCACGGTATAAGGAGAACCTGCCCACTCTGATTCCCGAAGAGGAAAGGGGTTCGAGAGTGTTGCTATACCACAGGACCCTTGCGGACAAGCTGATGGTAAAATTCCCAGCCGACAGCGCTAGTGGCAGAAGGCGCAGTACCGAGGGCAAGGTAGCAGGGGATGTGCGTAGATCGAGCAGCATGTACATCCCAGGCAGTGCAACAGTCTTTAAGGGCCTGGCCAGCTTTATGGCTCCCCACCAAGACTGTGTCACCGCTCCCCAGTCACGGCTGAGTCGGCGGGAGCACTGTAAAAGGATGGTGAGGGAGTACGTAGCGGATCGCACGACCATCCTTGGTGACGCCTCTGCCCCCTACAACTACTGGGTGTCGAAGCTGGACACGTGGCCTGAACTCGCGCTGTATGCCCTGGAGGTGCTTGCTTGTCCTGCGGCTAGCGTCTTGTCGGAGAGGGTGTTTAGTGCGGCTGGGGGAATCATCACAGATAAGCGTAGCCGCTTGTCAACCGACAGTGCCGACAGGCTAACACTCATCAAGATGAACAAAGCCTGGATTTCCCCAGACTTCTGTTCTCCACCAGCGGACAGCAGCGATACGTAAGCAATACGTAGGCTGCACCCGCGGATGGAAGCTACGTTCTCTCTCACCATCCAAAACGGGGACATTTCTGCTTCATCAATCTGTGTCTAATATTCCTCCTCCTCCTGCTCCTCCTCCTGAAACCTCACGTAATCACGCTGAACGGGCAATTTTTCTTAGGGCCACAAGGCTCACTCAAATAATTTTTCAGAACAATTTTTATAAGTTTCAATGCGCTTAAAAGCATTGGAACTTTAACTTGAACCAATTTTTCGTTACACTGGGCTGCCTCCAGGCCTAGTTACCACTTAAGCCACATTAACCAAAGCGATTAATGGGTTTCACCTGCCCTCTTGGCTGGCCATGGCCAATTTTTGGGATGTACATTAGTACTGTTGATACAGCAATTTTTGTGGGCCCTCGCCTACAGTGTAATCAAATTAATTTTTAGCCCACCTGCATTACAGCTGACGTTACCTCAGCTGTGTTGGGCAATGCAATGGGATATTTTTATGTACCGCCGGTGGGTTCCAGGGAGCCACCCATGCTGTAGGTGCACACTGAGTTTTTAATACATCTGTACACTTCTAAAGAACCCGTCTGACTGGGGCATGCAGTGTGGGCTGAAGCCCACCTGTATTACGCACGACATTACTACCTCAGCTGTGTTGGGCAATGCAATGGGATATTTCTATGTACCGCCGGTGGCTTCCTGGCACCCACCCAGGCAGTGGGTCCACAGGGAGTTTAACCTACATGTGTCCACTTGTAAAGAACCCCAGTCTGACTGGGGCATGCAGTGTGGGCCGAAGCCCACCTGCATTAAGCACGACATTACTACCTCAGCTGTGTTGGGCAATGCAATGGGATATTTTTATGTACCGCCGGTGGGTTCCAGGGAGCCACCCATGCTGTAGGTGCACACGGAGTTTTTAATACATCTGTACACTTCTAAAGAACCCCAGTCTGACTGGGGCATGCAGTGTGGGCCGAAGCCCACCTGTATTAGGCACGACATTACTACCTCAGCTGTGTTGGGCAATGCAATGGGATATTTCTATGTACCGCCGGTGGCTTCCTGGCACCCACCCAGGCAGTGGGTCCACAGGGAGTTTAACCTACATGTGTCCACTTGTAAAGAACCCCAGTCTGACTGGGGCATGCAGTGTGGGCCGAAGCCCACCTGCATTAAGCACGACATTACTACCTCAGCTGTGTTGGGCAATGCAATGGGATATTTTTATGTACCGCCGGTGGGTTCCAGGGAGCCACCCATGCTGTAGGTGCACACGGAGTTTTTAATACATCTGTACACTTCTAAAGAACCCCAGTCTGACTGGGGCATGCAGTGTGGGCCGAAGCCCACCTGTATTACGCACGACATAACTACCTCAGCTGTGTTGGGCAATGCAATGGGATATTTCTATGTACCGCCGGTGGCTTCCTGGCACCCACCCAGGCAGTGGGTCCACAGGGAGTTTAACCTACATGTGTCCACTTGTAAAGAACCCCAGTCTGACTGGGGCATGCAGTGTGGGCCGAAGCCCACCTGCATTAAGCACGACATTACTAACTCAGCTGTGTTGGGCAATGCAATGGGATATTTTTATGTACCGCCGGTGGGTTCCAGGGAGCCACCCATGCTGTAGGTGCACACGGAGTTTTTAATACATCTGTACACTTCTAAAGAACCCCAGTCTGACTGGGGCATGCAGTGTGGGCCGAAGCCCACCTGTATTACGCACAACATAACTACCTCAGCTGTGTTGGGCAATGCAATGGGATATTTCTATGTACCGCCGGTGGCTTCCTGGCACCCACCCATGCTGTGGGTCCACAGGGAATTATAAATGCATCTGTTTCCACTTATAAAGAAACCCAGTCTGACTGGGGCATGCAGTGTGGGCCGAAACCCACCTGCATTAACCCTTTCCAGTCCACTGTGTGACCTGTGAAGACATTAGGGTTTAAGGCTGTACAGCTCCGTTGTTGGTAGACGTCCGTCGGGGTTCTCTTACTGTATATTGCCAGCCTCTCTGCTGTCGGAGCCTATCCTACGTGTCAGCTCATGCAGTACTGGCTTTAGCCAGCATATAGCGCCGTTGTATAACGGCAGAAAAAGAGTAAGCCCCCTAGGAAAACCATATACAAATTGGATTGGAAAGGGTTAAGCACAACATTACTACCTCAGCTGTGTTGGGCAATGCAATGGGATATTTCTATGTACCGCCGGTGGCTTCCTGGCACCCACCCATGCTGTAGGTGCACACGGAGTTTTTACTACATCTGTACACTTATAAAGAACCCCAGTCAGACTGGGGCATGCAGTGTGGGCCGAAGCCCACCTGCATTAAGCACGACATTACTACCTCAGCTGTGTTGGGCAATGCAATGGGATATTTCTGTGTACCGCCGGTGGGTTCCAGGGAGCCACCCATGCTGTGGGTCGACAGGGACTTCACAATAGGGAGTTGTACCTGCCTGTGTCTATGAATTAAAAAGCCCGGTCTGACTGGGGCATGCAGACACCTTGACAGAATGAATAGTGTGTGGCACATAGGTTCCCCATTGCTATGCCCACGTGTGCAGCTCCTGATGGCGGTGGCACAGGATTCTATTTCTCATTGCTTCTGTACAGCATTGTGGGCTATCGCTCCGCCACTTTTAAAGAGGGTCGCTGCCTAGCCGTGCCAACCTCTGCAGTGTGTGCCTGCGGTCCCTCGTCATGGCAGACGCAATTCTAAATAGACATGAGCATGGTGTGGCATGAGGGCAGCTGAAGGCTGCCCAGGGACACTTTGGTGTGCGCTGTGGGGGGGAGGGGGTGCGGTTGGGCAGCATGTAACCCAGGAGAAGTGTCAGTGGAGTGTCATGCAGGCAGTGATTGTGCTTTGTTGTAGCTAGTGTGGTGCTTAGCAAAGGTATGCCATGCTAATGAGGGCTTTTCAGAAGTAAAAGTTGTTGGGAGGGGGGGGGGGGGGCACTCTTGCCGCTATTGTGGCTTAATAGTGGGACCTGTGAACTTGAGATGCAGCCCAACATGTAGCCCCTCGCCTGCCCTATCCGTTGCTGTGTTGTTCCCATCACTTTCTTGAATTGCCCAGATTTTCACACATGAAAACCTTAGCGAGCATCGGCGAAATACAAAAATGTTCTGGTCGCCCATTGACTTCAATGGGGTTCGTTGTTCGAAACGAACCCTCGAGCATCGCGGGAAGTTCGTTCCGAATAACGAGCACCCGAACATTTTGGTGTTCGCTCATCTCTAGTAATAAAGTGATGGATAACAAAGCGACAATACTGGGGTGAAATAAATAGTCTGCGCCGACAGTCGGGTAAGTGACTACACAAGAACTGTCGTCACCGCTAAGGTTGTCAGCGCTTGTTCAGAGCGTTTGCACTGATAGGCTTTAATGCTTCATAGTGGGCTTCTCGCTCAGCACTTCAGCTTCTATATAAAGTGCTGAGTGGTAAGTGTTGACACATAATGACAAACCCTCGATCTAGTGATGGTTTTTAAGATGCCAAAGTCAGCGATAAAAACTAGAGATGAGCGAACACCAAAATGCTCGGGTGCTCGTTACTCGGGACGAAATTATCGCGATGCTCGAGGGTTCGTTTCGAGTAACGAACCCCATTGAAGTCAATGGGCGATCCGAGCATTTTTGTATGGGACCTATGCTCCGCTAAGGTTTTCATTTGTGAAAATCTGGGCAATTCAAGAAAGTGATGGGAACGACACAGCAACGGATAGGGCAGGCGAGGGGCTACATGTTGGGCTGCATCTCAAGTTCACAGGTCTCACTATTAAGCCACAATACCGGCAAGAGTGGGCCCCCCCCTCCCAACAACTTTTACTTCTGAAAAGCCCTCATTAGCAATGCATACCTTAGCTAAGCACCACACTACCTCCAACAAAGCACAATCACTGCCTGCATGACACTCCACTGCCACTTCTCCTGAGTTACATGCTGAACAACCCCCCCCCCGTACGACATAGTGTCCACAGCGCACACCAAACTGTCCCTGCGCAGCCTTCAGCTGCCCTCATGCCCCGACACACTCATGTCTATTTATAAGTGCGTCTGCTAGAGGAACCGCAGGCACACACTGCAGAGGGTTGGCATGGCTAGGCAGCGACCCCCCCATAAAAGGGGCGGGGCGATAGACCACAATGCTGTACAGAAGCAATGAGAAATCCAATCCTGTGCCACCTCCATCCGGAGCTGCACACGTGGGCATAGCAATGGGGAACCCATGTGCCACACACTATTCATTCTGTCAAGGTGTCTGCATGCCCCAGTCAGACCGCGGTTTTTTATAAATAGTCACAGGCAGGTACAAC
The DNA here is from genome assembly GCF_035609145.1 of Eleutherodactylus coqui. Classification (NCBI taxonomy): domain Eukaryota; kingdom Metazoa; phylum Chordata; class Amphibia; order Anura; family Eleutherodactylidae; genus Eleutherodactylus; species Eleutherodactylus coqui. The sequence continues at coordinate 179,705,173 of NC_089839.1, read as the reverse complement.
TCCGCAATGGGAATTCCGTGTGCACCCACAGCATGGGTGGCTCCCTGGAACCCACTGGCGGTACATAAATATATCCCATTGCATTGCCCATCACAGCTGAGGTAATGTCGTGCTTAATGCAGGTGGGCTTCGGCCCACACTGCATGCCCCAGTCAGACTGGGGTTCTTTAGAAGTGGACAGATGCAGTTACAACTCCCTGTGGACCCACAGCATGGGTGGCTCCCTGGAACCCACCGGCGGTACATAAATACATCCCATTGCAGTGCCCAACACAGCTGATGTAACGTCAGCTGTAATGCAGGTGGACTAAAAATTAATTTGACTACACTGTAGGCGAGGGCCCCCAAAAATTGGTGTACCAACAGTACTAATGTACCTGAGAAAAATTGCCCATGCCCAACCAAGAGGGCAGGTGCAACCCATTAATCGCTTTGGTTAATGTGGCCTAATTGGTAACTAGGCCAGGAGGCAGCCCAGTAAAATAAAAATTGGTTGAGGTGAAAGTTTCAACGCTTTAATGAGTATTGAAACGTCTAAAAATTGTTTCGAAAAAGTATATGACTGAGCCTTGTGGACCTAAGAAAAATTGCCCGTTCGGCGTGATTACGTGAGGTTTCAGGAGGAGGAACAGGAGGAGGAATATTATACACAGATTGATGAAGCTAAAAGGTCCCCGTTTTTGATGGTGATAGAGAACGATGCTTCCATCCGCGGGTGCAGCCTACGTATTGTTTAGGTACCGCTGCTGTCTGCTGGTGGAGAAGAGAAGTCTGGGGAAATCCAGGCTTTGTTCATCTTGATGAGTGTAAGCCTGTCGGCACTGTCGGTTGACAGGTGGGTACGCTTATCCGTGATGATTCCCCCAGCCACACTAAACACCCTCTCTGACAAGACGCTAGCCGCAGGACAAGCAAGCACCTCCAGGGCATACAGCGCGAGTTCAGGCCACGTGTCCAGCTTCCACACCCAGTAGTTGTAGGGGGCAGAGGCGTCACAGAGGACGGTCGTGAGATCGGCTACGTACTCCCTCACCATCCTTTTACAGTGCTCCCGCCAACTCAGCCTTGACTGGGGACCGGTGACACAGTCTTGCTGGGGAGCCATAAAGCTGTCAAAGGCCTTGGATAATGTTCCCCTGCCTGCGCTGTACATGCTGCCTGATCTCTGCGCCTCCCCTGCTACCTGGGCCACGGAAATGCGCCTTCGGCCACTAGCGCTGTCGGATGGGAAGTTTACCATCAGTTTGTCCACCAGCGCCCTGTGGTATAGCATCATTCTCGAACCCCTTTCCTCTTCGGGAATGAGAGTGGAAAGGCTCTCCTTATACCGTGGGTCGAGCAGTGTGTACACCCAGTAATCCGTAGTGGCCAGAATGCGTGTAACGCGAGGGTCACGAGAAAGGCATCCTAACATGAAGTCAGCCATGTGTGCCAGGGTACCTGTACGCAACACATGGCTGTCCTCACTCGGAAGATCACTTTCAGGATCCTCCTCCTCCTCCTCCTCCTCTGGCCATACACGCTGAAAGGATGGCAGGCAAGCAGCATTTGTCTCCTCAGCAGTGGGCCAAGCTGTCTCTTCCCCCTCCTCCTCATGCTCCTTCCCCTCCTCCTCCTCCTCCTCCTCCGGCCATACACGCTGAAAGGATGACAGGCAAGCAGCATCTGTCCCCTCAGCAGTGGGCCAAGCTGTCTCTTCCCCCTCCTCCTCATGCTCCTCCCCCTCCTCCTCAACGCGCTGAGATATAGACATGAGGGTGCTCTGATTATCCAGCGACATACTGTCTTCCCCCGCCTCCGTTTCCGATTCCAAAGCGTCTGCCTTTATGCTTTGCAGGGAACTTCTCAAGAGGTATAGCAGAGGAATGGTGACGCTAATGATTGCAGCATCCCCGCTCAGCATCTGGGTAGACTCCTCAAAGTTTCCAAGGACCTGGCAGATGGCTGCCAACCAGGCCCACTCTTCTGAAAGGAATTGAGGAGGCTGACTCCCACTACGCCGCCCATGTTGGAGTTGGTATTCCACTATAGCTCTACGCTGCTCATAGAGCCTGGCCAACATGTGGAGCGTAGAGTTCCACTGTGTGGGCACGTCGCACAGCAATCGGTGCACTGGCAGATGAAACCGATGTTGCAGGGTGCGCAGGGTAGCAGCGTCCGTCTTGGAGTTGCGGAAATGTGCGCTGACCCGGCGCACCATTCCGAGCAGGTATGACAAGTGTGGGTAGCTTTTCAGAAAGCGCTGAACCACCAAATTAAACACATGGGCCAGGCATGGCACGTGCGTGAGGCTGCCGAGCTGCAGAGCCGCCACCAGGTTACGGCCGTTGTCACACACGACCATGCCCGGTTGGAGGCTCAGCGGCGCAAGCCAGCGGTCGGTCTGCTCTGTCAGACCCTGCAGCAGTTCGTGGGTCGTGTGCCTCTTATCTCCTAAGCTGAGTAGCTTCAGCACGGCCTGCTGACGCTTGCCCACCGCTGAGCTGCCATGCCTCCCAACACCGACTGCTGGCGACGTGCTGCTGCTGACAGAGGTTGCGTAGGAGGAGGAGGAGGGTGGTTTAGTGGAGGAAGCATACACCGCGCAGATAGCACCACCGAGCTGGGGCACGCAATTCGGGGGGTGGGTAGGACGTGAGCGGTCCCAGGCTCTGACTCTGTCCCAGCCTCCACTAAATTCACCCAATATGCCGTCAGGGAGATATAGTGGCCCTGCCCACCTGTGCTTGTCCACGTGTCCATTGTTAAGTGGACCTTGGCAGTAACCGCGTTGGTGAGGGCGCATACAATGTTGCGGGAGACGTGGTCGTGCAGGGCTGGGACGGCACATCGGGAAAAGTAGTGGCGACTGGGAACTGAGTAGCGCGGGGCCGCCGCCGCCGCCATCATGCTTTTGAAAGCCTCCGTTTCCACAAGCCTATAAGGCAGCATCTCCAGGCTGATCAATTTGGCAATGTGCACGTTTAACGCTTGAGCATGCGGGTGTGTGGCGGCGTACTTGCGCTCGCGCTCAAACAGTGGCGCTAGCTACGTCTGGACGCTGCGCTGAGAGACATTGCTGGATGGGGCCGAGGACAGCGGAGGTGAGGGTGTGGGTGCAGGCCAGGAGACGGTAGTGCTTGTGCCCTGAGAGGGGGGTTGGATCTCAGTGGCAGGTTGGGGCACAGGGGGAGAGGCAGTGGTGCAAACCGGAGGCGGTGAACGGCCTTCGTCCCACCTTGTGGGGTGCTTGGCCATCATATGCCTGCGCATGCTGGTGGTGGTGCCTCCCCAGCTGATCTTGGCGTGACAAAGGTTGCACACCACTGTTCGTCGGTCGTGAGGCGTCTCTGTGAAAAACTGCCACACCGTTGAGCACCTTGACCTCTGCAGGGTGGCATGGCGCGAGGGGGCGCTTTGGGAAACATTTGGTGGATTATTTGGTCTGGCCCTTCCTCTACCCCTGGCCACCGCACTGGCTCGGCCTGTGCCCACACCCTGACTTGGGCCTACGCGTCCTCGGCCGCGTCCACGTCCTCTAGGCCTACCCCTACCCCTCAGCATGCTGTATTACCAGTAATGCAGAAACAGAACGCTGTAATTAAATGTGCCGCTTATTGGCCTGTGGTTGGAGGCTGACTTTGCTTACCGAACGCCAGGAAATAATTTGGCGCAAGCCTGCTGTAACACTTAGCTGGCTGCGTATGATTTTGTAGAACTACTACACCCAGCACAGTGACAGGCAGGCCAAATAGATTTTTTGGCCAAATTTTTTTAGCAAAGGCCCACTGCCTATATTCAATCAATAATATTAATATGTCTTCTGTCCCTGCCTAACCACCACTTCTGTCCCTGGAATATTACTGCAGGGCGCAATGCTCTGCACGGCCGATATACCAAAAAAAAAAAAAAAGTGCACCACTGCAAAAAGCAGCATCCACAATACTGCACACGGTTAGATGTGGCCCTAAGAAGGACCGTTGGGGTTCTTGAAGCCTATAATAACTCCTAACACTCTCCCTATAGCAGCTCCAACACAATAGCACTTTCCCTCAGCTATGTCAGAACGCATCTGTGGCGAGCCGCGAGAGGGGCCGATTTTTATACTCGGGTGACACCTGATCTCGCCAGCCACTCACTGCAGGGGGGTGGTATAGGGCTGGAACATCACAGGAGGAAGTTGTAATGCCTTCCCTGTCTTTCAATTGGCCAGAAAAGCGCGCTAACGTCTCAGAGATGAAAGTGAAAGTAACCCGAACATCGCGTGGTGCTCGTTACGAGCATCCCGAACACGCTAATATTCGATCGAGCATCAAGCTCGGACGAGTACATTCGCTCATCTCTAGTAGCTACCGATGGGGAAATTACAAACGGGTAACTGTGGTTACCCGTACTCCTGTTTGGCACTCGTAACGCCAACGTTCCATCCTCTGCTGTGAATCTTTCTGATGAATAAAGTAATCCAAGTACACAGAGTGTCTTTTCTGAACGAGAACCGGGAATTTTGGTTCTGTCCGTTTACTTAGACGTTGATAATAGCTTACAACAAAACAGTTCTTATAGCAGTGAAGCAGGGAAGTTTCAGAGGGGAATTCATACATCTACAGTCTTAGTTATTTGCAGGACCTCACTCTTCCTGGACTCTGTCTCCTGACAGTCACACACTGTCTTTCACGCTCTCTGGCGGTTTCTCTATTTCTCCGGATGCATTTGGTTCTTCCCAGGTCTGGGCTCATGCGCGCTTTGGTAGCTAGTGAGTATAGGGAGTGTCTTGGGAAAGATAGGCCCAAGCGGGAACAACAGACCATCTTTCAGCCTCCTCCATATCTCCCTAGCTCTCTGACTCTCCTCTCAGACGAACTGTAACACACTCTCCTTGTCTCTTGGCGGATTCCCCTTGATCTCTCAACATAGACTTGTGACCCCTCTTTTATACAACACACAGGACAAAATGATACATTTTCCTAACAGGATCAGACATTAACCCTTTCACACCTGCAGACACTCAATACACATAAACCCGATGCATTCTACCTTCAAGACAATGCACGAGACAAACATAAAACATATTCTGAGGTGCTGGAGTGGACCCCAAACTCTGGGCCACTACATTGTGTAATATAGGGGGTGCAGATAATGCACCATATCCCTCAGCATTTGGACAGCCAAACTGCTAACAGAAGGATGACAGGTACAAGTTACCGATAAACAACCGCTCACACATCTTTCCTATATGGAGGGGACAGCTGCCCTGCACCATATCTGCACATAAGTAAAAAAATGTAGACAAGGGGGCAGGCTACACAGTATATGAAGTGCACCACGCAGGCTCACAGCCTATTAGTGATGCCATATTTCAAACCAGTCGGCTGCCCTGTCTACATTTTTTACTTATGTGCAAGTATGGTGGAGTGAGTTCTCCTTCAATGGAAGTCTACAAACTGAGGTTGGACAGACATCTGTCTATGATGTTTTAGTGAATCCTGCACTGAGCAGGCCATTGGACCTGATGGCCCTGGAGGTCCCTTCCAACTCTACCATTCTATGGTGTTAAGAAGCCACCCCCTCCATGTAGGAAAGATGTGTGAGCGGTTGTTTATCAGTAACTTGCACCTGTGCTCCTCCTGATAGCAGTTTGGCTGTCTAAATGCTGAGGGACATGGTGCATTATTTCCCTACAGTAAGTTACACAATAGTAAGTATATGGCTATTTTTTTGTGTTTTTTATGTGTGAAGGCAGCCTTAGAGAGAAATTTTGATAATTGTCCCTTCTTTTATTCCAGGTGACTCTCTCAGTGCTCACAACAATTACCCTTTTACAACCAAAGACAGAGATAACGATGCTAATCCAGTTAATTGTGCATCATATTATAAGGGTGCCTGGTGGTATGTAAGCTGCCATGACTCTAATCTGAATGGACAGTATCTGAGAGGACAACACAGCAGCGATGCAGATGGAGTTAATTGGAGAGCTGGAAAAGGATACAAGTATTCCTATAAAATAACGGAAATGAAGTTCAGACCAGTTTAAGGCTGCCTGTCCACAGGCGTTTTTGCATTGCATTCCCTGCACCGTTAATCTGGCCGCGGGGAACGCAGTGCACGCTTTCCATAGAGTTACTATGGAAAGCGCAGCCCCCCTGTCCATGAGCGGAGAATCATAGAGTTTCTCCACTCGCGGGAGGCAATTCTCAGCATGCTGCAAATTGCTGCAATTCTACGTGGTGAGTCTATCTGTCAGATAGACTCACTGCGGAGATCCGTCAGCTGGCTCCTGGTCCCCGGTGGCAGCTCCGCGGGATATCGCAATGCCCGTGGACAGGCAGCCTAATATGTATGGTGTAACCCTCCGGAATCAATTCATTGACAGTGTAATTTCTCCCATATACGATAGACCCAGATCATATCGGTGAAGTCTTTCATCTCTGACTCCCACTGAATTAATTTTTTTAGTGATATGAATGCAATTTACCAGCAAATGGCTGTATTTTAACCAAAGTCCATTCCAATTACTGAAGTGTCAATGAAGTAAAGGGGTCTTGTCTTTTTTTTAGGATGTGCTACAATTCATGGAATGATCTTTTATATGGCACATTTGTATATGTAATGTCATGTCTAATATATAACCTCATACAATAAATGATTTCTATCATGTTGTCCTCTTTTTTTGTCAGACCATCAAGTTATCTTAATCTTTTATACACAAAACAGTTTATCTCCGTGTTGAACTCCTTAACCTAAAGGACAAGAAATCTTGGTTGAATTGCGTATATACTATAGGCAAAAGCATACAAACCATAAAGTAAGACCATGTGGCTGCTCTGGGACCTTGGAGAGTGGGGCGATAAAATAGAGCATGCTGCGATTTTTCTTATGTGTGTAACATACGTAATAGTATACGCAAGTGTGACTGGATCAATGAAAATCTATTTACTTTCATTGACTCTATCCACTGCATATTATGCTCATAATATACGGGTGCGTAAAACGCAGTGAAAATACGCCCATGTGAATGAGCCCTAAATCCTTGCTGGTCAATATATAATGAACTGACTATGGGGTTGGACTGACTATCTAGAGTATCCCAAGAGTTATAGCAAGGCCCATAAGGCCTTCAATGGAGGTGGGGTGTTTTGCGATGATGCAGCAGTAAGCAAGTGGAGGCAATAAGGTGCAGCAAAGCAAAACTTTTTACCATGTACATGCATACATTATCACTCCATATGATGGCCCTCTACTTGTAATATTGCAAACAGTTCTGTATAGGCCTTACGATCACATGGGATAATTTTATATACTAGCTGAAACACTGACCATTCTCTAAAGTCCCATATAAGCCCCGAGGGAACCTTACCAGGTACAGAGGCAAGGTTCTCTAGCTCAACAGCATGTTATACAACTTTTGATACACCTCACTGGCTTCTCACCATCTTACGAGCCCCAGTACATGTCTTACTGCACAGTTGCAGAGAGGCTTCTGCCTACTCTGCATGGTAGCAAACTGCCCTCCAGTCTAAATTCCTTATGAGGAGGAACCAGGCAAAATTGACCCATTGCACTGAGCATACTCTTTGTTCTGGACTTGTCTCTCACTACTGTATTGCTGTAGGTGTCTGTTTTTTGTTGTCATCTGGTCAGGTGTGATTATCTGCACCTAGGGCTGCCACCCGACCGGCAAATTACCGGCCTGGACGGTATTTTTACCGCCCAGGCCGGTGCCGGTATGTTTATTTTACAGGCCGGCATTTTTGTCGGGCCCCGGGGACTGCAGCAGGCTGCGACAAAATACCAGCCTGTATAGTCTGAAGGGATCATGCAGGGCTAGGGCAGCGTCATTTAGCAGTCTATGCTGATGACGCGCCCCTGTTGAATGTCTGCGAGAGCACACGAACTCTCGCGCATGCGCTTCAGCCTTGTACTTCTAGCGCGCAAAGCAGAGAGACAGGCAGGCAGCCCTCGTCTGTGTGCAGCGGATGCGGGAATCTGGACTCCACGGGCGGCAGTGAGTCCGGTGGTGTCATGGACAGTGGACTCGTGGTTGTGATGGTGAGAGAGTCGACTGAGAGGGAGAGATAGCCAATATGGCAAGGGGGAGGGGGCCGATTGCTGCCTGGGGGAGTCCTCTGGGATGAGAGTGTGGTGGGAGTGGGACTGTGGGAAACACAATACACAAAAGTGCCTGAACGCCGCCTGTGGGCTGCTGCTGCAGTCAGTATGGTGAGGGAGGGGGCTGCTGGGACACACAAAAGAGCCTGAACGCCGTCACCACAGCAGGCATGGGGCTTCTGGGTGGGGCTGCTCGCCTTAAAGGGGTTGTCCCGCGGCAGCAAGTGGGTCTATACACTTCTGTATGGCCATAATAATGCACTTTGTAATATACATTGTGCATTAATTATGAGCCATACAGAAGTTATAAAAAGTTTTATACTTACCTGCTCCGTTGCTGGCGTCCTCGTCTCCATGGTGCCGACTAATTTTCGCCCTCCGATGGCCAAATTAGCCGCGCTTGCGCAGTCCGGGTCTTCTGCAGTCTTCTATGGAGCCTTTCGTGCAGGATGCCGGCTCCGTGTAGCTCCGCCCCGTCACGTGCCGATTCCAGCCAATCAGGAGGCTGGAATCGGCAATGGACCGCACAGAAGAGCTGCGGTCCACGAAGACAGAGGATCCCGGCGGCCATCTTCAGCGGTAAGTATTGAAGTCACCGGAGCGCGGGGATTAAGGTAAGCGCTCCGGTAAGCTTTCTTTACCTCCCTGCATCGGGGTTGTCTCGCGCCGACCGGGGGGGGGGGGGTTGAAAAAAAAAAAAAAACGTTTCGGCGCGGGACAACCCCTTTAAGTCACAAACTGCTTGCAGTCGCAGTCTCGCAGATGCCTGGTCGTGACTACTGTCTACAAAATGTCAGGACTCTGGAGGGGAGGGGTTTTGGATGGGCTTTGGGCTTCCGATTCCGAAGGCTTGGTGTCCGGTCAGTGCTGGGGTTGGGTCTGTGTGACCGTGTCTGGGGTTAATGGCGCAAAATGTGAGAAAGTTTACCACAAAAAAATGGCACTGAGGCTGGATTCACACGCGTATTTGCGCAGTCGACTGCACTTCTAGGCCAGCTGAACACTAGCGTATTTGCGCATGTGATGAACACATGTATAGGTTCATTCACGGTTTTTTTTCTCTCACGTTTCAGTCACGCCAAAAAACAAAAAAACGCAGCGTGTTCTGTTTTTCCTGCATGTAGAAGGGAATGGAATGCGTGAATGCAAAATGCTAGGAGAGACGTGAAACATTGCGCAGGAAAAAGAAGACATATTTGCCGGTGTATGTGCGGCCCGAAGGTTCAGGGGCGGATAAGGGTGCCAAGGGGGTAAAATATGACCACTGGGGCTTCTGAGAGGGCACTATCACCTGCAGCCACTGGAATAATAAAGGAGAAAAAAAATGCTGTGATAAGCCACACCCCCTTTTAACCATGGCCGGTATTTTTTCGTGACAAAGGTGGCAACCTGATTTGCACCACTCACTAAGGTCAAGTGGGGAGCGTGGGGGGGCATGGTTTGAGCATGGCTCCTTAAGCAAGCTCTGCTGAGCTCCAGAACAGGGCACCCTTGCTTCCCAGATTTACCTGTAGGCACCTCTCACCTGAGACCACCCACAAAACACAAAGGATGGGGAAGAAATCTGGACATAGGGGGGACTACCTCCGCCATCACTGAGAGCAGCATTGAGAGTTATTTACATTCCCCACGCACGCTACCACCACAAGCCGAGGACCTCTGCATAACGAAGCCGCCACACCTCTCTCCCTGTACTTCGGTCACAAGCCCTGATATAAGGTCAGCGGACCCGACTTTGATCTTTCCGCTACACCTGCCAGAGGCTCCCTTCTTGAGCCCTGAGGCAGGAACCGCAGAATGCAGCAAAGAGCTGCTGTGCCAATCACCAGTATCTACTCCCTTGAGCTTGGGGTCACATGTTATACCTTCAAAAATGGCACTGCCAAGCCGCTGAACAGCAAATTCTCCTTTATGTCCAGATGACGGGGCCGCTGGCTTCAACATGTTGAGGCTGCACCACACACAGGCAGCCTAGCCCCTGAGCAAGGATGCTGCATACCTTTTGTGCATCCTCTGCTCCTCCATCCTTCAGCCCAGCTGAGGCCCTATCAGAACCTGCATATAAGTGCCCAGAATGGGAACTGCTGTAGAAGGAGAGAGTAAGTAAAATATCCCCTCCATCCCCTGGTAATATTATAGGGCTTACCAAGTCTGGGAAGATTGAGGGGCACAGGCTGCACTGGGACTCAAATGACAGGCTCACTTCTCCTTTAAAAGATTCAGACAGTGTAGTGGCCCAGAACACCATCCTGGTCCCCTCCATAAATGTCATACATGTTTTGTCTTATGTAGATGCACTGTGTAAAGCTTGTTTTGTCATACCCTGTGCACGTGTTGCACAGCTGCAGCGCTTGAGAGGTTAACAGTAATAAAATCACTGCCTGCATGTAGATGTATCAGTTTGTCATGTCATGTGGTACAATTGAAGTTATAAATGTGAGCATTTGAGAGTGGGAAGGAGTCTTCCATCTTGTCTACCTGAGAGAGTGCTAACACAGAGCCACATGGAAGCACCTTCAGCTTTCATGTAGGTGAAGACGGAGGAAGAGGAGCAACATCCCATAGCATTTGGAGAGAGGATATGAATGGGGTGAATCCCACCAGAGAGAGAGAGAGCTTCCGAACCAACACAGGGTTGTTTTTTTAGCCTTAAATTAAATAGATCCGAAGAGACACACGCATGAATCCTCATGAAGAATTTAAACCTCTATTGAAAGTGTTAAAAGTTGTTATGAATTCTTCTATGGTTTTGTGACTTCCTCTGCTTCTGTGTTACAGACAACCTCCCAACTTGAGGAAATTTATTGTCAGGAGTGCATTGCCCTCCTGACAATAAAAAAGGAACTTATCCCTGTAGTGTAAGGAGCTGCAAGACCTGCTTACATGTACGGACCGCAGACAGGATACAAATCCACAAAACACAACAGGACTATAAGATTCCGGGGACATTCACATGTTCCACATCTGATGTTGTGTACCTGATCATGTATAGTAAATATCCTATTGGGAGCCTTTATGTTGGAGAAACAGAACAAAAACTTAAAGCCAGGATGAGATCTCATCACCATACAATTAAACAGAAAAAGACAGAATTACCTGTGGCCAAGCATTTCTCTAGTCACAGGTACAACATAGAAGATATGAAAGTTTTGAAATTGAAGGGTGGTTTCAAGTCACAAAGCCATAGAAGAATAAGGGGATATAAATTTATAACAACTCTTGACACTTTCAATAGAGGGTTACATTTCTCACGAAGATTCATTCATGACTGGGAGGTATGAGACATCTAACACAGATAACACTGCTGGCCTGGTGACCCCCCCCCCCCCCCCCAACAGTAATTCAGAGACCATAAAACCTTCACTCCCTTATGAGTGCCTGGTTGAAAAGGTTGGTTTCTGTTGCAGTATTCTTTTAAGTGCAAACCAATCACATCCATGTCTGTGCCTTGTCATAATTATGTGTGATAAATATGCATGCCTCTTTGGATCTATTTTATTTAGGCCTGAAGAACCACGCGTTGGTTTAGAAGCTCGCATTAACATCATGTATTTTTGTTAGCCATTAAAAAGGTATATCTACAAGATTGCATGTTTTCTTTTGCTGAGAACAATCACATTTTACACCAAATAGAACATGCTGCAGATTTGAAAATCTGCAGCAAGACTCTTCCACTAGAGACTTTTTCTGCTGTAAGTGAATGGGGTTTGTGCTATACATTGCTGCAGAAATTCAGCATGAAATCAGCAGCCAAAATTCCACAGCGAATCCACGATGTGTGAACATACCCTTATGGAAAGTAGAATACACTACACCAGTGTATGGGGAATGTGCTCAGTTATGTGAGGAGGTGCAGAGATGTTTCTGCCATTTCCTCATGTAAAATAAGCAAGACGAGAAGAAAAAGTGAGATTGGAAGTTACACCTCTTCTGTGCATGGAGTCTGGCTTTGCTTTCAATTCCTGGTCATTTTTACAAGGCTTGTATAAAGAGTCTGACATTGACTTGAAGAAATGCTGCCTTCATATAGGTTGCACTGTGGGGGTATTGTTCCATCCCCCTTATTTACCTCTTCATAAAGCACACCATTCATAAAACACAGACTCCTACCTCTAAGACCAGGGCTCAATGCTCATGTTAATCATACAAACGCATTGATGTTAGAAGTGTGATAAGCTGTCAAGTGTACAAGCAATGATGTCATGCTTCCAAAATCTTGCAATTTGAAAAATAAAATGAAAGTGTTGGTTTTTTTTGTAAATTAGTACAAATCGTAATTGATTCCCCATCGTATACTTACTGCAAGGGCATGAGATTTTTATGCTTGTGCAGTGGGCCAGACACATGGAGGGTGCGATTGGCAAGGGCAGCAAAAATGAGGTTAGTCACAGTGGTGCTGCTGCTCCTCTACCTTTAAAATGCGACCAGGCGCATAGTGGTAAACAAGTGTTATGCCTTTGCAATTTTAACTCAAGGTGCTACCTGAGGAGTCGGGTAGGGTAAGGTGGTAATTCCCAGTGGGGTGCAACCCGCAGAGTTGAGTAGAGTGAGATTTTGTTTTGTCATGACACCAGTCCACATACAGGTAGGAATCCATACCCGACAAATATAATAAAAACAAAAATGAGAGAAATAAACCAAAAAGGGGCTAGTAGTCCTTTCCCCGGTGGTTGTAGTGTGGTAACTCAGTGTAGATGTTAAGTTGGTGGGGAGGTACTCCAGGAGTCAGGTTTGAAGGTACAACCAGATGAACATTTTTTTTTGAGGGATAGTTCTTCCTTAAGGGCACAGCGTACAAATTACTTTACTTGAGTTTGAGATACAAACATGAATTTACTCTCCTTATCTTCAAGATGACTGTAGACATTGACTTGACTTTACTGATGTGATCTGAACGTGAATTAGAGATAGTCTTTTTTCCTTGACTGTGCTTTCTGTGCTAGTCCTTCCAATGGCGCTAATGCTTCACTGCTGTAGTTATCTTATCCCTTGCTCTCTCTCCTTCTCTGACATGGCGATGATGTTAGTACTCAAATTGTGTCATCTTCCCACCGCACTGGCTCCTATGTCCTTAGCTCTTCACTCCTCTCCTTCTCTCATCTCACTCTTCTCCAACTAAGTTCTCTGTCTCCAGCTCAAACTCCCCAGGCTTCACCTCCTCTCTCCTCTTATACTATCACTCTAGCCCAACCTGTGCAGGGAAAACATTACCTCTCTTCCTGCTACCTGACCAACCACTCCCGCAGCCTGTTGCTAGGTGACCTGAAACCCTATGGGGAACCTGTCAGTGAAACCTTACACAGCAGCGAATTTAAACATAACTTTAACATTTGTCACATACAAAAATAAATAGGATTTTAACCATGGCATAACCACAGAAGTGCTGTAGTATCCAACTCTGGGGTACTACACTTGTATTGTTTTCCAAGGCACTGCTGACTGGAGGACTGAAATCTTAGCAAATTTCATCACTCAGAGTAAACTGACTGGCTGTTTCTCAGGTCTGCCCTTAGCTTCTCCTATGCCAGATCAGGACAGCGGTCACAGCAGATACAACTACTATTACAAAGGACTGTATGACAAGGTCGGGGGATGGTGGAGGATATCAGAAACTCTTTTCAACAATGAGGAGGTATGGAACAAACAGCTACTAAGAGAGAGGATGAGATAGAGAGATAGCTGTGTAGTATTGAGTAGGTGTGGTTATGCTACACAGCCTCTGAAAGAGGATAGGGGAGCAGGAGCTAAGCTTGTGTGCTTTTATGAGAGAGAACAGTTGATCAGTGCTGGGAAGGGGCCTAAACCAGAAGCTTGAATATAGAAGAGCTTGCAAAGTACTTATGAGGCTTTCTAAATGCCCGTGAATAAAAACTCAATGTAAGAAAAACAAATGAGTGCATCATTATTTCTGCAGGGACTTAGTAAGATATGTGTGTACTGCTTTTTCATGCACAAAGGTTTCCATAGCCTTTAATACAACTTTATCACTATATAAATGAGCAGTTCCACAATTTTATAATATACTTATACAGTATATTATAATTCCTCGCTACTTTCAAGATTAGTTAGCTGTCAGTAAATAAGAACACTCTTATACACAGGGAGAAAATCTGTGCATTGCTAGTCCTGTTATTGAGAAGTGGATATAATTGTATTCAGTGTAAACAATGTTTTATGAGATAAATAAATAATCAACAACAGCTACACAAAACTCACTGAGAGGTTTTTTTTTTTACAGACTATCTGCTTCAAGTCCATGCAGCAAACATGATACACAGACCCTTGTTTTTTATATGTAAGGACTCTATAGTGATGGGGTCTGTTCCACTGGATTGGCACATAGCAATGTAGTGCCAATATAGAAAAAGGGATTCAAAAGTGAACAAGGTAAATACCGGCTGGTAAAGGCCCATTTAGACACAGTGATTATCACTAAGGAAAGAAAAAACAAAACAAAACGCCCAAAGCCATCTTTTGAGCGATAATCGTTGTGTCTAACTGCACTGACATCGTGCAGTTTTCGTTAAGAGATCAGTTATCAGGAATTCAAAGCGGGATACAACTGATACTATTGTTATAGGCTGTATCCTGCTCCCTGGAGACAGGCGTGGTATGAAGAACACAGCTATCCAGCTGTGTTCTCCATACCCTGCTCAGAGCGTTTAGCTGTATAACAGCTGGGTGCTCCTTGCAGATTACAGCTGGATGCAGAGAACAAGCGGGGCCACCCCACTTGTCTTCTGCATGCTCTGCTTGGAGCACTCAGCTGTATAACAGCCGGGTGCTCCGTGCAGAAAACAGCTGGATGCAGAGAACAAGCGGGGCCACCCCACTTGTCTTCTTTATCCTCTGCTCGGAGCACTCAGCTGTATAACAGCCGGGTGCTCCGTGCAGAAAACAGCTGGATGCATAGAACAAGCGGGGCCACTCCACTTGTCTTCTGCAGCCTCCGCTCGGAGCGAAAGGTGATCCCTCAGCATTTGAGCGATCACCTTGTGCTGTAAAAAGCACACAGCGATTATCGCTCAAAAGATTTTTTGAGCGATAATCGTTGTGTCTAAACCAGTCTTAAGTCTTACTTCTATTGTGGGTAAAATGTTTGCAGGGTTTCTAAGAGATGCTAGCCTGGAGTACCTCAAGGAAAATAGCTGTACATCTCTGTATCAGCATACGTTTATGGGTGGGGGTGGGGTGTTTCTCTTGTCAACCCAACCTGATCAGTTTCTACGAGGAGGTAAGTTCTATACTGGACCAGGAGTCATTGGATCTTGTGTATCTAACCGTCTTCAAAGCAATTGAGACTGTGCCACAAAAAAGGTTGGTATATAAAATGGGAATGCTAGGTTTGGGCAAGAATGTGTGTAAGTGGGTAAGTAACTGGCTCAGTGATAGAAAGCAGAGGGTGGTCATAAATGGTTCATACTCTGATTGGGGTACCACTGGGGTTGGTTTTGGTCCCTATTCTTTTTAATATTTTAACCTCTTAAGGACCAAGCACGGTAAATATAGCAAAAATACAGCACAGGATTAAAGCCTCTGGCCTGCAATCAAGCAGCAACAGGTTAGGTTCTCAGCTGTAAGTCACAGCTGAGAACCCAGAGAAGAGAGAAACAGCTTTTAACCCCTTCTGCTTTCCCCGCTACATAGCGCTCAATAAGTGCTATGTACTAAAAAGTGTTTCTTCCAATATGCAAGCTGGCAGTCACGTGACCGCCAGGACCTCCTGGCACAGGAGACCCTCATCAGCTCTGTTAGGGACTATTTTCACTACAGGGGAACGTTTTCCTCCTGTAACTGCGGCTCCTATGTATGCCCCAGCTACATTTGCAAAGTGCCAAAAAAAAGACAATGTGAATGACCCCCAGAGTGGTTACATGACATCACAGATGTTAAAAAACAAATAGTTACAAAAATAAGTAAAAAATAATTACAGCATGAAATAAAAATATATACATGAAAATGACCTAAAGCAAAACCATCACCATATGTGCCCTGTAATCCAAAACTATACATATTATATATCAAAACGGCCAAAACAAAATTACGAAAGCAATCCCTTGGTTTATTTTAGCATAATTTACTAATTTAAAAAAAAACTAAGTATAAATGTTAAAAAAACGTTTACCTTTTAACCCCCAATAAAACTAAAAAGAAAATGGAAAAAAAGTCAGTGAAAAAAGATATTGAAAACATAGTCCTGTATGTTACGAGCGAAAAAAATGCTGCAAAAAAAATTTTGGTAGCTGAAGGAAAACGAATAGGGCAGTAAAACCACCACATGGGTAAAATCTAGAGATGAGCTTGATGCTCGTTCGAGCATTAGCATACTCAAGAGTACTTCTTACTCGAGCGAGTACCGCGCGGTGCTCAAGGAATTTTCACCCTCTCCTCCCCACATGTTTTGTGCCTTTTTTTTAGCCAATAAACATGCAGGGAAGGCTTTGGCACCTCCTGCTATGACGTGCAACCCTACGAGCATAAAAACTCAGGTCACCTGATGCTCACCTCACACGGAGACTGGATTAGCTGAGGGACAGAGCTGCTACTAATCAGGGAGAATGATAGTATAGGTTAGAGGTTGCGTTTAGGCAGGGATCCATTTTACAAGAGCCCAACAGTCCTTTTTGGGACTACAAGTCCACTTTTGTGCATCAGCAGTTTGGCTGGCTGGGAGCAGTAGTGGGCACCAACCATTCACAAGCATCCCGGCTGTATACTGCATACTGTTACCGGTTTTATGGAGTATACTGCTACTGGTGTACAGAGAGTAGATAGGAAGTAACTCCTATCATTTTTCATTTTTTTATTTCTTGGGGGGCTTAAAGCGTACGCCATATACCCCTGTATGCGTCCTGTCAATCCACACTTTCTAACAAGACTGAACACAGTGTACAGCTTTATTTTTGGGGCTTAAAGCGAATGCTATATACCCCTGTGTGCGTCCTGTCGATACATACTCTGTAACTTGACGCAGTTTACAGTGTATATTTTGGCCTTAAAGTGTACGCTATATACCCCTGTGTGCGTCCTTCAAAAAACACTATCTAACAACATTATACGCAGTTTACTTTTGCTTACAGCGTACACTATATACCCCTGTGTGCGTCCTGTCAATCCACACTAAGAACACTATATGCAGTTTACAGTGTCTATTTTGGGCTTACAGCGTACGCAAAATACCTTGCAGTTTGTGTAGCATTTTGACGGAGTGCATTTTACAAGATGATGAAGGCTAGGGGTAAGGGTCGAGGATAAGGATGTGGACGTGGGTGTCCGAATGAGGGTGTGGGCAGAGGCCGAGGTCCTGGGTGAAGTGAAACAGTGCTTGCTGCTGAGGGAGAAGTAGAACGCTGTGTATCTACGTTCCCTAGCTTCATCTCACAGTTTGTAGGTCCGCATGGTAGACCATTATTAAAAGCACAACAGTGTGAGCAGGTGATGACGTGGATAATGGATAACGCATCCAGTAATTTATCCAACACCCAGTCTTCCACACAGTCCACTCACGCTAGCCAAGGGACTGGACTTCTGAATCCTCAGGCTGCTCCTCCAGCTGCCAGCCTGGTCACTCCTAGCAAATGAGAGATTCTAAACAGGCAGACTCACAGGAACTGTTCTCGGGTCCCTTCCCGGAGTCAGAAAAAACGGTTAATGAGCCACCTGAGAAGTTTGTTGTGACCGATGCCAAAAATTTGGACCTTTCACAGTCTCAGGGTGATGAGGGTGGGGTCTTCCAAATAGTGTCTCAAGAGGTATTGATGGATGATGAGACACATTTTTTTTTTCTCAGTGAGGCTGTTGTTAGGTCATTAAGAGGGAGGAGCAGACTGAGAATTCAGAGGAAGAGCTGGTGGATGATGAGGTGACTGACCCGACCTTGGTTGGTAAGCTTACTGAGGGCAGCGCTTCAGAGGGTGAGACAAGTGCAGCACCCGAACAGGTTGGAAGAGGCAGTGGGGTGGCCAGAGTGAGAGGCAGGGCCAGAGCAAGTAATCTCCCAACTGTTGCCCACAGCACCTCCTCGCAGCAAGCTCCAGTGCAGAGAGCTAGGTGTTTGAAGGTCTGGATGTTTTTTTAAGGAGAGCACGGACGAACGACAAACAGTGGTGTGCGATCTGTGCTGCACTAAGATCACCAGGGGAGCCACCACTACCAGCCTGACCACCACCAGCATGTGCAGGCATATGATAGCTAAGCAACTGACGAGGTGGAACGCAGGCCAATTACTACCTGCGGGTCACACCACTGCCTCTTCCCCCATCACACATGCTGGCATGAGTGTCTCCCGCCCTGCATCCACCCTTTTGGCTGCACGGTCCTCTGCTGCCTCCACCAATGTGTCTCAGCGCAGCGTTCAGCTACTCATAACAGAAGCATTAGAGCACATGCGCAAATATGCAGCCACCCACCCGCATGCACAATCGCTAAATGTGCATACCAGCAAACTGCTGAGCCTGGAGATGCTGCCATATAGTCTAAAGTGAGGCTTTCCGCAACCTCATGGCGCCGGTTGCCCCACGCTACTCGGTCCCCAGTCGCCACTTTTTTTCCTGCTGTGCTGCCCCTGCCTTACACCAGCACATGTCATGGAATATCAACCGTGCCCTCAGCAACGCGGGTTGGGTTAACCTGGTGGAGGCTGGGACAGGGTCTGAACCTGTGTTCGCTCACATGCTACCCACACAAAGGATTGCGGGTCCAACCTCGGTCATGGTTTCTCCGGCTTATTATGCCACCTCCTCCAAACCCCCACCTCCTCCTCCACCTCTCAATTACCATCTGTGAGCACATCACCTTCAGTCGGTAGCTTGAGGCGCTGCAGCACTGCTGTGCGGAAGCATCAGCAGGCCGCGCTGAAACTCCTGAGCTTAGGTGACAAGAGGCACACCACCCAAGAGCTGTTACAGGGTTTGACAGAGCAGACAGATTTGTGGCTTTCGCCGCTGAACCTCCAACCAGGCATGGTCGTGTGTGACAATGGGCGTAACCTACTGGTGGTTCTGCAGCTTGGCAGACTAACACACGTGCCATGCCTGGCCCACATGTTCAATCTGGTGGTTCAGTGCTTTCTTAAAAACTACCCCAATTTGTCTGAGCTGCTAAGCAAGGTGCGTCACATGTGCGCACATTTCAGAAAGTCCACCACAGATGCTGCCACCCTCAGGACACTTCAACAGCGCTGCCAGTTCACTGACTGCTGGGAGACATGCCCATGCACTGGAATTCAACATTGCACATGTTGGCCAGGGTTTATGAGCAGCGTAGAGCCATTGTCGAATACCAGCTGCAACATGCCTGTCAGAGTGGTAGGTAGCCTCTGCACTTCTTCACAGAGGAGTGAGCATGGATGTCTAACATCTGTCAGGTCTTAAGAAACTTTGAAGAGTCAACACAAATGGTGAGTGGCGATGAGGCCATTATCAGCATAACCATCCCGCTGCTTTGCCTGCTGAGAAGGTTGCTGCTAAACATTAAGGCTGACACTTTGCGGATAGAACAGGAGATGTGGGATGACAATACGTGGCTTGATAGCCAGACCACCCTCATGTCTGTTTGTTAGCGCGTATTGGAGGAGGAGGAAGAGACTGCTGCCCCCACTGCAGAGTGTACCCATGCTACTTCCCTCACATCTGTTCAGCGTGTATGGACTGAAGAGGAGGAGGAGGCTGAGAGTCATCCTCCTAATAAGGACAGTGATGTGTTGTGTACTGAGACCCTGGCACACATGGCTGACTTCATGTTAAGCTGCCTTTCCCATAACCCGTGCGTTAGACGCATTCTGGCCAACATGGATTACTGAGTGTTCACGCATCTCGACCCACGGTATAAGGAGAACCTTTCCACTCTCATTCCCGAAGAGGAAAGGAGTAAGAGAATGATGCAATACCACAAGGCCCTGGTGAAAAAGCTGGTACTTACCTTCCCATCTGACAACGCTAGCGGTAGAGGACATAGTTCAGTGGGCCAACTAGCAGGGGAGACAAGGGGAACAGGCAGCATGTCCAGCGCAGGCAAGGGAACACTCTGCCAGGCCTTTGCCAGTTTTATGGCACGCCAGCCAGACTGTGTCACCAAGGCCCAGTCTAGCTGACTAAGAGGGAGCAGTGTAAAAAGATGGTGAGGGAGTACATAGCTGACTGTACCAACTTCCTCTGTGATTCCTCTGCTCCATACAACTATTGGGTGTCAAAGCTGGACATGTGGCACGAACTTGCGCTGTACGCCTTGGAGTTGCTGGCTTGCCCTGCCGCTAATGTGTTATCAGAGAGGGTGTTTAGTGCTGCTGGGGGGATTATCACGGATAAGCGTACCCGCCTGTCAACTGACAGTGCCGACAGGCTTACACTTATTAAGATGAGCAAAGCCTGGATTTCCCCAGACTTCTCTTCTCCACTCATGGAAAGCAGCTTAACAAAGATTCTTTTAGCTGGAACTGGAGAACCATGCAGCCTCTATAACCCCAAAAAAAGGGTAGAAGTAGCTTGGTCTATCCTTCTCTGATCTTCCTCCTTCTCCTAAACCAGCATGTCAGCAAGCTGAACAGCCAATTCTTCAGAGGGCCAAAAGGCTCTGTAAAAATTTTTTTCGGAGGGCTGCCTCCAGGCTCTATTAGCAAATTAAGCAAGTACGAGCTCTACATTAAAAAACATTTTCAGGGATTCACCTGCACTCTGGGTAAACAAATCTTTCAGGGGTACACCTATACTCTTGGTACACAAATTTGTCCGGTGTTCGCCTATAGTCTTGGAACACAAATCTTTAAGGGGTTCGCCTATACTCTTGGTAAACAAATTTTTCTGCGGTTCGCCTATACTCTTTGTAAACAAATCTTTAAGGGGTTCGCCTATACTCTTGGTGAAGCTATTGTTTCTGGGGTTCGCCTATACTCTTGGAAGGCATGTCTTTAAGGGGTTCGCCTATACTTTTGGTAAACAAATTTTTCAGGGGTTTGCTTATACTCTTGGTACACACATTTTTAAGAGGTTCGCCTATACTCTTGGAACACAAACATTTCAGGGGTTCGCCTACACTTTGTTTACCAAGAGGTTTCAGGGGTTAGTCTATACTCTTGGTACACAAATTTTTCTGGGGTTCGCCTATACTCTTGGAACACAAATGTTTCAGGGGTTCACCTATACTCTTGGAACACAAATGTTTCAGGGGTTCGCTTATACTCCTGGTAAACACATTTTTCAGGGGTCCACCAATACTCTTGGTAAGCAAATGTTTCAGGGGTTCAGCTATACTGTTGGTACACACATGTTTCAGGGGTTCGCTTATATAGTTTGGTACACAAATGTTTCAAGGGTTCGCCTATACTCGTGGTAAAAAAATGTTTTAGGGGTTCACCTGCACTCTAGGTTAAAAAAAAATATTTTGTTGTAGAATGGGTTGTTGAATTGTGGAGATGTGTATAAGTACTGGCATCTGAGTCCCCTTTATGCCCACGTTTGTGGCTCATGAAATTTTGTGACGGAGGTGGCATGGGATTGGAATAATTGGAACCCAACAGTCCTTTTTAGGAATACAACTCACTTTTGTGCAGCATCAGTTTGGCTGCCTGGGACCAGTAGTGCGCACAAAGCATTCACAAGCATCCCGGCTGTATACTGCATACTGTTGCCGGTTCTATACAGTATACTGCTACTGGTGTACACAGACTATATAGGAACTAACAAAACTCCTCTAATTTTTCTTTTTTTTTGTGCTTTTGGCTGAAAGCATTTGCATAATGGGCCTAAGTGTTATATAGTGCAGATCGAGAGGACACACGAGGCTGTACACATTTTACACTGTCTATTTTTGGCTTAAAGCATTTGCATAATAGGCCCAAGTGTGTGTCCTGTTTATCCACACTATATAACAAGACTGTACACATTTTACACTGTCAAGTTTTGCCCCCGACAGTGCCCCCAGCAGTAATGGTGACACCAACCGTCCCCGACATTGCCCCCAGTATTAACAGTGTCACCACCCGCCCCCTGACAATTCCCCCAGTATTAATGGTGACACCACCCGCCCCCTGACAATGCCCCCAGGAGTCATACTTACCCTTCCGCTGAAGACAGTCGGACTGTGTACGATGCTGTCAGGATCTGCTTCAGCCTGGACTGCGCATGCGTGAAGAATCTGCCACGTGCTCCCGAGTGGACAAGCACTACTGCGCATGCATGAAGCAACAGACGCGCGGTCACGTCCCGACGAGAGCTACTGCACAGGTGCAAAGAGAAAGAGGCTCATTTACGGCCCAACAAAAGAAGAAGAAAGAAGACAGAATTTTTCGTAACCAGGGATAATGGGGGGGGGGGGGGGGGGGGGCAGTCCTGTAATTAAATATATATCTTCTGTATGGCTCATTTACAAAGCAAAAATTATATTACAAAGTGCTTTGTAATGATCATACAGAAGTGCATACATGCAATTGCCACGGCTGGACAACCCCTTTAACTGGAGCAACCAGCATCAGTCAGCTGCCAACAAGGCAAATAGGATCATGCGGTGCATCAAAAGACGTCTGGGGGCACATGATGATATCATTGTTCTTCCTCTTTACAAGTCAGACAATGCAATGTAACCATCAGGTTCGGAGTCTTTTATTGCGACCATTGCAGGCTAGTAGCATGGTCAGGGGAAGCCAGAGTTTGGTACATGGGTAGTATCGTCTGCGGTTTAAAGGAGCTTGCAGGTAGCATAATTAGGGTGAAGCCAGAGGTCGTTACACTGAAGCAGCAATTGTAGAAGGAGGAGCAGGCAGGTAAAAATCGCTTGACTACAGGCTGGGAGCATAATAATCACGCAGGTGGGAAATGGGAGTTCAGGTTTATATTAGGTGTCTAATCAAGGGAGGAGGCAGTCATGTAGAGAGCAACTGGACTGCAGGAACAGGGACTAGGATAAGGTTCAGCGGGGAAGAGGACTCTCTGCCTGAGGACGTAATAATGGCAAATTAGATAAAAGAGTTCAAGATTGGAGTCAGGAAGGATTTTCTTTCCCTTAAATTGGCTTCTACCTCATTGGTTTGTTTGTTTTTGCCTTCCTCTGGATCAATATTGGGGCGCAATAGGCTGAACTGGATGGACAAAAGTCTTTTTTCGGCCTTGCATACTATGTTACTATGTATTTGTGTACATATGATACACGCGGACACTCCAGGGGAGGGAATATAATACTTTAGATATTGAAACACTCCCAAACAAATACAACAGACCAAGTGCATGCTCACTAAAGCCTCCTAACAAACAAAGCTTATTGCCCACTAGGATACAGTCTTACAGCTTTTGGCTATGACAGTGTTAGGGCTCATGTCCACGGGCAAAATGTGATTTAAAATCCGCAGCGGATCTCCCGCGCGCGGATCCGCACCCCATAGGGATGCATTGACCACCCGCGGGTAGATAAATACCCGCGGATCGTCAATAAAAGGCATTTAAAAAAAAATGGAGCATGAAAAAATCTGGACCATGCTCCATTTTCATGCGGGTCTCCCGCGGGGACGGCTCCCGCGGGCTTCTATTGAAGCCTATGGAAGCCGTCCGGATCCGCGGGAGACCTAAAATAGGAATTAAAAGCATTTACTCACCCGCAGCGGACCGCGAAGCTCTGCTCTTCCTCACGGCCGCATCTCCCTTGCTTCGGCTCGGCGGATGTGCCCGGCGCATGCGCGCGGCACGTCGACGACGTGCCGGCGACGTGCCGCCGGCGTCAGGAATTCATCCGCCGGCCGAAAATGAAGATCCGGCCGTGAGGAACAGCTGACCTTCGCCGCCCGCTACGGATAGGTAAATGCTTTTAAATTTCTATTTTCAGCGCTCATGTCCGCGGGGCAGGAGGGACCCGCTGCAGATTCTCCATGTAGAATCTGCAGCGGATCTGATTTTCCCCGTGGACATGAGGCCTTACTCTTATGGGTGTTTCTTTTGATCAGCTACTCTCTTTGGCTCTCTGTCCCACAGACATGAACTCTTCTGAGTGAACCTCAGACCTTGTTCTCTGCCCACAGATAGTTAGGGCAGTCTGCAGCAATGTGACAGTGCAAGCATTGCAAGGTGAGGGGAGTGCTGTATCTACTGAAATCAGCTGTGGATATGCAGCAGATTTCGAGTCAAAATCTGCACCAATAATGCAGATTTTGACTTTGTTTTGAATGTGGAAA
Organism: Eleutherodactylus coqui; assembly: GCF_035609145.1. Taxonomy (NCBI): domain Eukaryota; kingdom Metazoa; phylum Chordata; class Amphibia; order Anura; family Eleutherodactylidae; genus Eleutherodactylus; species Eleutherodactylus coqui. Next base: position 179,680,935 of record NC_089839.1, on the reverse strand, counting down.
TGCTGCAGAATTTACAGTGAAATTTTATGCTGCGAACATTTTGCAGGATTTCCATCCCATAAGAATATACCTTAAGGGTCCCTTTCCACTGGCAAGGAAATCGCACGTTTTTTGTGTGATGTGAGTGACTGAAAACGCATGATTATGAAACCAATGAAGGTCAATGGCTTCATTCTCATTTGCGATGTTTTCATTCCAGCAATGCTGTGAGGGGTGGGGGGGGGGGGGGGGACGCAGCTTGCCCATTCTTTTTGCGATATCGCCGATTGTTTTCAATGGGGCCGGTGGTAGCAGTGCCAGCCCCATTGAAAGCAATGGGGGAGGATCGCTATTCCCTGCTGCGGCTGTGACAGCTGCAGCAGGGGATTCCTTGGATGTGAAACCCCGGGATGCTGTCCTATCCAGGGGCTTAACCTTCTTCTCAATGGGGCTGGTGGCACAGTGTTCAGTGATGAGGGTATTTCCCGCGGGGGGATGAAGAGCAGGGAGAAGCGCAATGCTCTCCTATTGCTTTCAATGGGGCCAATGCTGCTGCCGCTCCATTTAAAGCAATAGGGTGAAGGGAATCCCCGCAGGGATGTGAGGCTGTTTTCACACATGCACTGTCTGCACGCAGTATAGGCACAAAGAGAACACGCTTCTATAGGAACCTATGGTTTCCTATAGAAGCGTTCACGTGAAAGAATGTTAGACGCGCTAAATTCAAAGATAGGACATGCCACTGCAAGGTGGCATCTAAGTTCCGTAGTACGTGCAAAGATAGGACCTGACCTATCTTGGTGCGTTCTTTCAATAGACTCCTATGGGAGCTGGAAAGCACGCACCACGGATCGTGTGAATGGTCTAATTCAAGTAGCTAGAATTAACCCGTTGACGTCATATATAGTGCAGTATAGCCGCGATCTTTGCACGCGGCTATACTGTGTGCCCACAGCGCTCGAGTGAACGGGCCCTAATAGAGATGCCAAAATGTGTCTGAAGATCATACATAGATAGAAAGAAACGAGAAATGAGACATACTAACCTACATTGAGAGGTTTGCAGGTGCAGGCAGACTCTTACTGGGTCGTCCTTGAGGAAGCCTATTTATTGGGAGTGGGCGATACGCATGGGAGATTCATCTTCTACCCCCTTCTGACTGCACCTGACTTGGGATATGTTTTCTCAATGTACTGTTTGTTTTTGAGGAAAATGTAATTGTACAGTCCTTCAGCAGCATTACTTGTATTCCTTTTTGTAATATTGATTGCATCAAGGTGGGCTTCTCTGTGGATTCCAGAATAATTCATGTATAAAAAACCATCTTCCAAAATTGCACTTGCATGTTTCAAACAGAGTTCTTAATCAGAGCACATTCTCTCACAGGATGACCATTCCTTAAAAACATAAGAGAACCAATCAGGGAACCAAAACTCACAATCAATAACAGAGGGACATTCATTATACTACAGCTGGAAAAAACCAATAGATGTTCAAGAGTCCAGTCACCAGATTAAGGCTTTGTTCACACAAGAGTTTTTACACAGCTAATTTAGTTGCACAAAAAATCCTGACCATCTGAAGCATGGGATTTCAATGTATTAATTCAGATGGGCGATTTTTAGCTGCATAAAAACGCGCCGGGAATAATAGGACATCTGCGACCAAATGCGGCGACCAATTTTCACACATGGCCAGAAAAGATTTTGGTTGAGACACACTGGAGGCTGTCATAGGCTTCTATGGGAGCGGAAAAAAAGGGAGGGAGAGGAAATTTAGCAACGTCCAATGGGGCGAAAAGATTACAGCTGGCTATAGTTAACCCTTACAAGTCATTCAGAGGATTTATGCCGACTGAGGGATTTCCATGCTGCGGTGTACATTTTCTGTAATATGGCGGCCGTGTGAATGGACACGAAAATGCAAATTTTGACAGTGATGTGATCAAAATGTTTTCCTTTTCACGCATTAAAATGCATCGTGTGAAGGAAGCCTAAGGCCGCTTCCACACCGGTGACGTGATATCGCTGCGAGAAAAATCGCAGCATTATTGCATCAGTGTTGTGTGTGTGATATCGCTGCGTTTTCTCGCGACTCTGTAACGCCATGTTCAATGATTTTTTTCGAGGGGAAGGGCTTGAAATATAAGCCCTACCCCCAAAATAAGCCCTAGCTGCCTAAGAGGGAAAAAAAAGAAATACATCGCCTAAGAGGAGCAGTCTGGCTCCTTCGCACGTCTCCCAACGCTTGCTGGCACTTGATTGAAGTTCTCTAACCAGGGGCGTAACTATAGAGGGTGCAGGGGATGCGGTTGCACCCGGGCCCAGGAGTCTTAGAAGGCCCATAAGGCCTCTCTTCTCCATATAGGGAGCCCAGTACTATGAATAAAACATTATAGTTGGGGGCCCTGTTACAGGCTTTGCATTGGGGCCCACAAGCTTCAAGTTAGGCCTCTGGGCAGCATGGTTTTATGTATGGGTACGGGTACAGATACAGATAGAGAGGGGGGCCCAGCTCACCTTTTGCATCAGGGCCCCTGAGCCTTTAGTTACGCCCCTGTCCCTAACATAGCTTCCTAGTCAGTCTTTTGAAAAACCCTGCCTCCAGGAAGTTCTGCATTTGAATAGCAGTGATTGGTTCATTAAGTCCTGGCTCTGATTGGCTGAGCCGCAGTGCTTCCTGGAGGCGGGGATTTTCAAATCTCTAACCAGGAAGAGATGCCTGAAGACAAGTGTCGGGGACCTGAGAGAAGTCGTGGCGGAGCTGACAGTGCTCCTTAGGTTATTTATTTGTGTTTTTTAATGCAACTAGGGCTTATTTTAGGGCTTTTACAGTAGAAAACTGCATTTTCGTGCAATGCAATCTTACACAAGGAAAGACTGCATAGGGAAACACGGGCTACAAAAAAAGGGAAACAAAAAACACAAATCACGGCTATATATAGCCTACTGCGACGTTATATTTTCGCAATGTTACAGGCTACAAAATATTGCTTGTGTGGAAGAACCCATGTGAAAACATGAGCTCAATATACATTCGATTTGTAGCACTGTCGCATAGTGACAAAATTGTGCAATTTTTGTCACCCATGTGGAAGTAGCCTAATACTGATATGATAAATCCGACCTTCGATTCAAGCCCACTGGACATCTAGTTCATAAAATAAATATCCAAAAGGCCTCTCTTGAGTAAAAAGTCTCCTATTTCCATCTCTCGCTGGCAACTTAACCCTCTCCATACCAATTACCTGACAAGCTGCTGTGTCTCCCTTGTACACCTGAAAATGCCTGGAAACTACTAAATCATTAAATGCACCAGTGTGAAAACTGTCTGACATATGCTTATGGATCAGATCTTTAAGGGTGCATTCACACGAACGTATATCGGCTCGGTTTTCATGCCGAGCTGATATACGTCGTCTCTCTGCAGGAGGAGGAGGCTGGAAGAGCCAGGAGCAGTGCTCTGAGCTTCCGCCCCCTCTCTGCCTCCTCTCCGCCCCTCTGCACTATTTGCAATGAGGAGAGGCGGGGCGGGGCTAATTCTCAGACCTTAGCCCTGCCCTCGTCCTGCCTCCTTTCATTGCAAATAGTGCAGAGGGGCGAAGAGGAGGCAGAGAGGGGGCGGGAGCTCAGTTCCTGCTCCGGGCTCTTCCATCCTCCCCCCCCCCCCTGCAGATGAGGACACCGTATATTGGCTCGGCGTGAAAACCGAGCCGATATACGCTCGTGGGAATGCACCCCAAGGGTGGCTTTAACCCCTTAATGACGCGGACCCTTTTTCTTTTTCCATTTTCATTTTTTCCTCCCCCCTTCAAAAAAATCGTAACTCCTTTATTTATCCCACAACGTCGCTGTGAAAACAAAAAAATCCACGCCACCCAACATGGAACGATGCATAAATATATGATAAATGGATAAAACTCACCTGGTGCTAGACGGGAACCCTATAGATAGGGAGATAACCCGCCTGCACTAAAAGGCCTGGTTCGCCTGTATTAGGTTCTTGGGATAATCTGGAGTCCGGTAAGCTGCAGGAAAAAATGTATCCCCAGAAGGAAAAAATATTCCCAAATGGGGTATGAGCAAATCCAAAAGTAGTTGTATCCGCGCTAATGCCGGTAGGTACCAAAAAGTAGTTCTCCAGAAAATTGAATAAAGTAGTGCCCCAGCACTTTTTTATTAAAAATGCCCAAAAATGGCTTTTTTACAGTGGTAAAATAACCTGCACATACATATGCACAGATATCAAATAGACAAATCACAGATATAACAATCTGTACAGAGGGATGCTACGCGTTTCGGCGTCTTAATACGCCTTTTTCAAGCATAAATAAACTGTACATAAGTGCTCTATATATACTAAAATAACTATACTTACCATATGGAGCTGGTGACGAGCATGTCTCGCGTCCGGCGCCGGCTCAAGGTGTCGCGTCATTACGCTTAGAACGTGCTGACGTCATCACGTAGCTGTGTGGCAATAACCTATTACTGCGCATGTATGGGAGGTGGCACGCATAATGCGTGTCACTCTCTAAACGGTACTTACTGTGCATGTGCTGTATAAGGGCTTGTTTTTTGCGGGACGGGTTGTATCTTTCAATGGTGCTATTTAAAGTACCATATAATGTACTGAAAAACTTTAAAAAAATTCTGTGGAGTAAAATGAAAAAAAAAAAACGACATTTCGCCATCTTTTAGTGCATCTTGTTTCTACAGCGCACAAACTGCAACAAAAGCGACATGATAACTTTATTCTATGGGTCGGTACGATTACTACGATACCAAACTTGTTTTTTCTTACTATACTACTCTTTTTTTTTCAAAGACATTACATTTTTTTCAATTATTTTCTGCGGTCAGTTTTGCGCCCAATAACTTTTTTATTTTTCTGTCGTCGCAGTTGAGCAAGGGCTCATTTTTTGCAGGATGTCCTGTAGTTTCTGATAGTATCAATTTGCAGTACATACGACTTTTTGATCGCTTTTTATTGCGTTTTTTCTGGGAGACAGAGTAACTAAAAAAGTGCATTTCTAGCATTCTTAACTTTTTTTTTTTTCGGGCGACGTTCACCATGCGGGAAAAATAATGCGCTACTTTGATAGATTGGACTTTTACGGACGTGGCGATACCAAATACATATTTTTATTTTATAATTTTGATTTTTTAATAATAGATATGGCAAAAGGGTGGGTGAGTTTAACTTTTATAACTTTTTTTTTTTTTTACAATTAAAAAAACTTTATTGATTTTTTTTTTTACTTTACTTTGAAGTCCCCCTGGGGGACTTTAATATGCGATGCTTTGATCGCTCTTGCAGTATGACGTAATGCTGTAGCATTACGTCATACTGCAATTTACCAGGCAGTCTATCAAGCCACCCCACGGGGATGGCTTGATAGGCAGTCTGGTAAGGCAGCTCTGGGGCCTTTCATTAGGCCTCCGGCTGCCATGACACCTGCATGGCTCCCCCGATCTCACCGCGGCCATGTGGGACCCCTGAACATCGTTCGGGGGATTTAAATGCCGCTGTCACAATTGACAGCAGCATTTAAATGGTTACTAGCCGCAATCGGCCGATAGCGGCTATTGCCCGCGGGTGTCAGCTGTTATAAACAGCTGACGCCCGCGCTGTAAGCAGAGAGGTTGCCATGCAACCTCTCTTCAGACATACCCCGCCGCTCCATCACGTACCGGTACGTCATGGAGCGGGAAGGGGTTAAAGAATCGTAAGACGCACGCGATAGCGTGCCATTTTTGCACCATGAACATTGCGCGTGTGCCTGATCAAATTTACTTTTTGCACTGATGGGGACCATTTACTTCGGTGTAGGACGCACCTGCGCTATGATTTAAAAGGCTGTGCAACCTAATTAGTACCCTATGTATTCAGTTTCCCAAAAAATTGCGCAGTGTATTGATCAGGTATCGGGTGCGCATTTACGTAACCCCCATAGACTCCTACGGAGTCAATGGTGCGCAAATGCGCACAAGAATATTAATAATTTTTGCGCACCCACAAAAGCAACAGTGAAAGTGAACCTATTGAAAACAATGGGTTCTATCTCTGCACATTGCGCACAAAACATATGCAGAGGCATATTGCACAAGCAGAGAACCTATTGCCTTCAATGGGTTTACTCGCAAAAAAAAAAAAACACAGCATGCTCTATATTTGTGCACATTTGTGCACCAAAGTCTCCATAGGATGTATAGAAGGTGCACAATAAAATGCACAATTTTGTGGGAAATCAAGCACATCTGGTACTAATTACTCTGCACAGCCTTTTAAATTACAGATGTGAATGGTCCAGACAACACAAAAATACAATAAAATGCGCAGCCATGCACACAGCAGTACGAGGTTTATGGCGCAAAAACGTTGTACTTTCGCTCATGTGAAGCCAGACTCACATGAACAGGTCAGATTCCACACGTGGAAGACCTATGATACATCGCAGAAAGTAATTGCGAATGCTCATGGAAATGATCATTTTTCTATGTGGATTTACACAGTGCACAGTGTATTGTCTGCGCAGAAGAAAGATCTCGCGCTCCTCTCCAGCTTTTCTATCCGATGCAGATCTGGACTGAAAATGAGCCACATATCCGCAGCTGATTTCATACTATGCAGTGCTCTCCTCACCTCCTTCATAGGCTTCCGGTTCCCAGCGACCTTGTCAGGTGAGGCAACTAAAGGCTGCTGGGAACCAGAAATCGCAGACTGCGGGAAGCCTACGGAGGAGGTAAGGGGGAGCGCCGCATTGTATGAAAGCAGTCAAAATCCGCACCAATGGTGCTCCAGCTCTGGCATTCCTCCCTGTCTATTTTGAAACAGCCCAGTCCTTTTTATAACGACGGAGGTAAAATCATACGTCACAATAAACTCCGCCCCCTAACGAGTTGGCACTTTGCGATAAGTAAGTGGGTTTTGGGTTGCAGTTTGGGCCCTCAGTCTCTAAACAGTTTGCCATCACAGCCTTGGGGTAACACTCTTTTTACATGCATCGGGAGGACACAACTGCGCATGAAGGAACGTGTTCTTAGCAATGGGCTTACAGTAACTGGAAGATACCACTGCACCCGGCGCCACATCCCACAAGAGAGCTTTTTTTTGGGATTTGTATCTTTTGGATACTCGCTTTGTGAACTAGATGTTTAGTGGGCTTGAAAAAAAAGGTAGGATTTGTCATGCCAGAACTTACTGGTGACTTAGACTTTCGTCACATTTGCGCACAAAATGCAGGGAATAGTACTTATTGATGTCAACGGGTTTGTACACATTTCTGTATTTTGTGGCAAATCTTGGCTGCGCAAAAAAATAAAAAGGAGCGTGCTCTATTTCCCCGCGCATTTGTCCATCAAAGGTCTCCATGGAAGTTAATGGAGGGGGGATAGAAGGCACGCAAATGGCAAACGCTGCATAATTCCGCTGGAAAAAGAACAAGTTTGAAACTCAGACAAATTAACCATTTCAGTTGGTGTCCTGTGGGAAGAAAAGCTGCAGAAAGTTGCACTAAGGCATGCACAATTGCACATCCACTTGTTTTACGCAGGGCCCAGCTGGGGGACGGAGTTTTATTCTAATGACAAAACCCCTTTAACTCTTGAACATCTATTGGTCTTTTCCAGCTGTAGTATAATGAATGTCATTCAGTTATTGGCTGTGACTTTTTGTTCCCTCATTGGTTCTTGTATGTATTTAAAGAATGGTCATTCTGTGAGAGAATGTGCTCTGAATAAGAATTTTATTCAACACATGTAAGTGAAATTTTGGAATCTGGTTTTATCCCTTTAAATAAAATTTTGTTTTCATTCTAAAAGCCTCAGAAGTGCTGGAGTTTTGTTTCTACTGCAGTTTAGGGTGTGCTGGTGCTTGGTGTTGTAGGTCATAATTGATGATTTGTGCTTTACTATAGATTTTATGTTGTAATTTAGGTTTTATTTGTACCTGTGAAACTTCCCTGGCTATCAAAGGTATAAAATGGCCCAAAACCTCTGGCAGCAAAATGGTTCTAGGCTGGCGATGCACATGCCATGGCCGTTCTCAATCTTATAATTGCAAATAACAAATGTGCAACAGTTGTAGGATTACTGTATAATGTAGATTTAAATGTGACTTAAGACAAGACAAACTGGGAAAAGGCAATTTTATAAAATAGTAACACCCTTTTTTGTCCACAGATGGCCATTGTAATGGCATAAAAAATAAACCTGCCGTCAGTCAAAGCTTCATCCACTAATTGCTGTAGTCTAACAGACTTGCATTACAGTAAGTGAACAGTATTCTAAAGGTTACTAATGCTCAACTGCTTATATTAAAAGGTGAATTGGATCAATGTAGATGAGTTAAGATGAGTTTTCTGGAACTTTACTATTGCTGACCTATTCTCATGATGTCATTAATAGTTGATTGGTGTGGTTCCACTGCTTAGGACCCCTGCTGGTCAGCTGTTCTTAGCCCCTGCAATTACCAAACCAGTCCACTGCAATGTGAAAGGTTCTGTCAGAACTGATAGAGGAGTGAGAACAGCAGATTACCGGTGTTCAAGTGGATATGTTATCAATAGGAAATTCCCAGTAAACCCCTTAAAGGGCATTTTGCCACGTGAAGTGACCCTCCAGTCCACAGTAAGGCCGCCTGCAGACGGGCGGAAATCCCGCGGCGGGATTTCCCGTGGGATTTCCGCCACTGAAAGTCTGCATAGGAGTGCATTACAATACGCACTCCTATGCAGACGGCCGCGCGAAATCTCGCGCGGCAAACAAACCGCGGCATGTCCTATTTTTGTGCGAGGCTCACAGAGCCTCGCACAGAAACGTCACTCACGCGGCCGCCGGCTCCGGTCTGCGCATGCGCCGGCTGCTCGGCAGCCGGCACATGAAAGAGCCGGGGCCGCCGGGCGCGGGTGAGTACGCGCTCGTTCCTGCAGGCGCTCGGGTCGGGTCCCGTGGCGAGAATTCTCGCCGCCGGATCCGACCCGCTCGTCTGCAGGCGGCCTAATGCTTTGACTATGCATAACCAATGTGCAGTAAACATACCTGGTTCCTTGCTTTTGAAAGCTGCTGTTAGTGCGGTGTGGAGCCTTGTTTGCATGTCTACAGCATGGCTGCCACAGTGTTTGCACAGGTATTAGCGCACCCACAAAATGCAGAGAATAGAACCCATTGATTTCAAGGAGTTCATTCTCATAAGATCCTTATGCACGCAAATTTTACATGGGTAAAAAGTAGGGTCTGCTCTGTTTTGCACAGCAGAAGTCCAATAGAAGTCTATGAGAGGTGTGAAAATACACAAAGGGAAGGGTGTGACCAGGGCGTAGCTAAAGGGTCATGAACCTGAGTACAAAAGTTTATCTTGAGGTCCCCCAACTTCTCTTAACCCCTTAACGCAGAGGTGAAACTTGAGGCTCCTGGGCCACAATGCAAAACATGTAACAAGGCCCCAACTATAGTGGTTTATTCATAATACTGGGCTCTCCAGATGGAGAAAAGAGGCCTTATGGGCCCCTTAAGGCTCCTGGGCCCGGGTGTAATCGCATCCCCTATAGTTACGCCAGTGGGTATGATACTGCAAGGCGCAGGGAAAAGAAAACCTCTAGAGCTCATTAGGCTATAAACAGCCATGGAAAGGATGTGTCACGTGTGTGAACTGGCCTTGCGTGCGCAAGACATACAGTACTATGTGCAGAAATGTGCATAACATACAGATTATGTACCTCTTTAAACCTTGTTTAAGCACAAATATGCAGCGTTGGAGCAAGTACTTTTGAGCATATGCTTGTGTAAAGCCGCCTAAGATAAATACTTTCCAATGTCACCATTACGGCTTATTCACATGGGCGATATTCATGCACATGTTGTGTCTGATTGTGATATGAACGGAACACATTCATCTGAATGGCTTCATGCACACAAGCGATTTCTAGTTGGTCCTAGTTTGAAAAATTGCTGTATGCCCTATCTATGAGCAAGTTTTGCATGGTAAGGGCTTAAACAGACGAGCACAAGCGGAAATACAATCGCCAGTATGGAGCATATTTGCGTATTAACATCAACATTCTGGTCCTGCTCTATCTAGATTCTAATATCGCATGAGAATACTGCTAGTCAAAACGAAACCATTGAAATTCATTGTTTTGTCACATTTTTGGAGCTGTGACTTTCATGGCCATAAAAGCTGACAAAATCACATTAAAGTGCTAAGTATGTGCAAATGTGCTTGCCTCAGAACAACATATTTGCACATGAATAGGTTTATTTGTGTGTGTCTGCACATAGTACTGTACTTCTTGCAGGGCCAATTCATAAGCATGTGTGACACATCCCCTTCCATGGATTAAATTGCTATTTAGGCCTTGTTCAAACGGGCGACGCAATATCGCCAAGAGAAAAATCACGTCCATATTGCGATTGTCGCAACAAAGTCGCGAGACTTCATATCGTTTTTTTGCTGGGATTTTTTTGGCAGGGCTTGAAATATAAGCCCCCCCCCTGAAAATAAGCCCTAGCTGCATTAAAAAAAAACAAATAAATCAACTAACAGACACTGTCGACTTTGCTGCGTCTTCTCTGCAGCTCCCCGGGACTTGTTCGAAGCCTTCAGGCAAGTCTTCCTGGTCAGGGATTTGAAAATCCCCACCCCCAGGAAGCGCTGCCTCTGATTGGCTGAGCCCCGGCACTCAAGAACCAATCGGAGCCAGTGCTCAATGAACCAATCACAGCCATTCAAGGACTGCGTATGAAACGTGTAATGAGAAAGAGAGAGAATATCCTGCAATTTCTCCCGTGTCCATAGACTTTCCTTGCTTCCATTCACAGCATGTTATGTAATACACGTGTGTAATACATGGTGACGATATGCCGTGTGAATTAGCCCTTAGGCAGATATTTTTAACGCATGTAATACACTGTCCTAAACGTCCATTGATTTATACTGGCCCATTCAGATATGTGTGGGAAAAAAACACAGCCTGTCCTATTTTGGTGCATATTGCAAGTATGATATAGACTAGTGGGGTTTAAGTTTGCAGTAATTGAATTGCGGATTTTACATGTGTATTTAACTTGTGCATACTACAAGCGTGAAAAATGTGCGTGTAATGCAAGAGGCTGCTTAGGTGCTCTGAAGGGATTCCCTGTCGTCTGCAACAGAGCCACAATGGCCTCTTCGTGGCGTTATTGCGATGAGAATTTACTGGCCACTGGCAGATTAATTGCTCTGTCATAGGGTAAATTAAGTAGTGGTTAACCCTTGCTGCTTATACATGATCTGAGTGCCGCTATTTAACCCCTTCATGACGCGGCCCTTTTTGTTTTTTTTCCATTTTCGTTTTTTCATCCCCCCACTTTAAAAACAAATCATAACTACTTTATTTATCCATTGACGTCGCTGTATGAGGGCTTGTTTTTTGCAGGACAAGTTGTATTTTTCAATGGAGCTATTTAAAGTACCGTATAATGTACTGAAAAACTTTTTAAAAAAATTCTAAGTGGAGTAAAATGAAAAAAAACGACATTCCGCCATCTTTCAGCGTGTCTTGTTTCTACGGCGCACAAACTGCAACAAAAACGACATAACTTTATTCTATGGGTCAGTATGATTGCTATGATACCAAACTTGTATAGCTTTTTTTTTTTTTTACTATACTACTAGCATTATGCCATATGTTATAGCATTATGTCATACTGCATTCTGACAGGCATCCTGTCAAGCCACCCCACGGTGATGGCTTGATAGGCAGTCTCTCAAGGCAGCCCTGGGGCCTTTCCGAAGGCCCCTGGCAGCCATGACACCTGCACAGCTCCCCAATCTTACCATGAGGGGGGGGGGGGGGCGCGTACGGGACCTCCAAACATCTGCGATCTATTGCCCGCGGGTGTCAGCTGTAGTAAACAGCTGACGCCCGCGCTGTGTGCAGAGAGGTTGCCCCGTGACCTCTCTGCATACATACCCCGACGCTCCAGGACATAAATGTGCGTCCTGGATCAGGAAAAGGTTAAAGGCAAGGGGCTTTTGTAAGACCTATTTGGGCCACTACAGTAATATGAAGCCCCTATACGCACCTGGGAGGGGGCCCTTACATTTGTTATGCAGTCTGAAACTAGTCAATCTCTGTCTGTGTGATGCTGTTACATGAAACCAACTGCACACAGGCTTCGGTACTAAGGGGTTAAAGCATACATTTGGTATACATGTAGTAAAATGCGTTTCAACCTATCCTGGAGTCTTCATCAGATACCTGAAGACCACAGGGTGGGTTGAAACCTATTGTACTGGATCCATACCGCCGTGTGGTTTGATAAATAAATATATCTGGGTTTGTCCTTTCATACGGGTGTCTCTGGTATGTGGATCCACCAATCAGTACCCCAGCTGATGTGTATGATGAAATGTCACCTCGCCTGAAAACAAAACGTTTCCAAGAAGTGATTGTTGGTGTTGATACAAGCAAGCGTTTGGGTAGCTATTTCGGAGCTGCCATTTTGCTTCATGCCGCGGTGCGTGCGTAGGGATCAAGAACTTCAAAATCAGACAAAAGGCCTAGTTTATCACCAGTATCTAGCAGTAGAATGGTCTGTTGCCCATAGCAACCAATCTCAGCGCAGTTTCTCTTATACTACTCTGATAAAATGAAACCTGAGCAGTAATTGGTTGCTAGGGGCAACTAAGACAGTTTTACTATTGGGCTACCTTCACACGGGCGAGAATGATATCGGTCTGAGAAACCTGGCCCGGTGTCTTGCTTCTCAACATGCGTTTTACCCACAGATGTTGGGTATTTTCAGGCAAAAATGTGTCGTATGACTTCTGTCACATAGCGATCCTCCGACACATCCGTCAGGCGCGTCAGAAGATCGGCCTGTGCTTCTTATTGTTTTCAATGGGAAACATCACACCGTACGGAATGCAATGTGTTTGACTGCCCCATTGAAAAAAATAGGCGATGCGTTCACAGGAACGCAAAAAATAGGACATGCGGCAATTTTTTTTTTTTTTTTTAGCGATGTGAAGGTGGAAAATAAAATCGCTCATGAAATGACTCCATTTAAAAGAATGGAGTTCATATTCGCACAAGTTTTGTAAGTCTTCAAAAGCACAAAACTCACGTGAGATTCCCACTTATGTGCCTGTAGCCTTAGACAGGTTTAATAAATGAGGCCCAAAATTCTTTGAGGTTTTCTTTCGCCTAGTGCTAATTACATTCATCATAATTTTAGAATCTAATGAACATCACAATGAGTCATGTAGTAATAGGCTCACTGGACCCGGTCTAGCTACTCTTTTCCTATCTATCATGAGACCTTCTGCCTGAAAACTATTTCCTCTTCCTCTGACCTCTTATCCACATTTTCCACTTCCTCCCCTGCCCATAGCTTCCAGCTTCCTGTGAGTAGTGCATGATGGGAGGACAGGAGTGGAAGTGCTGTATTGCTGCAGTTGAGTGCCAGAAGGTGCCGCCTGTCTGCTTCAGCAGGTTGGTTGCCAGTAAGTTGCGGGAGCCGTGGGCGGAGCTACAGTTCTGGCTGGGAGACAAGCTCAATGCATGCTGGGAGTTGTAGTAAGTCTGCTGCTGTTTACTGTGGAAGTGATGCATGCAAACATAGCAGGAGATCATTGGCTGCACGGGATGAAGAAGTGAGTCCAGATGTCAGATAATGTGCACAGGTTGCCACAACTTAGCTGTAACTCCTAGCTTTCAGCATTTACAGAATTTCCATTTTGTGCCCAGAAAATTACAAAAAGCGTCCATATACTTACCAATGTACCAATAAAAGAGGGCAGGTAGAAGCACCACAACTCTCAGCATGCAGACAGCCAAACTGCTAAATGGAGGGGCATTGCACAGGTGAAAGTACTGATGATAGCCACTCACACACCTTCCTTATACTGAAGGGGGCTACTGCTTAGTACTATTCTTGCACATACATACAGCATATACAGAGCCTCAGGCCCCAAAGTACATGTAGTGCACCATGCAGGCTTACAGCCTATTAAATGATGACCTATTTCAATCCAGCGGGCTGCTCTGCACCCCAGAGGTGAACCACAGCGGCATTCGTAATCTGGGCTCCCCTAGTGTTTAAAACTGCACATTACTGATAAATATGAGGTACTTTGGCCAAAATACACAAGCTCACAAGGGTCCTCATTTTCTTGATTTCTAACATCAATCAAAATCACTGAAAAGGGAGGAAATACGATGAGAGTATAGATAGGTTTTGGTGCAATGTAGTAAGTTTATTAATGCAAATCCCCCTAGGTCAAAAAGAGGGACCCTTTTAGGAATGGTTTAGAGCCATCTGGTCCTCTTCTCATCTGCTGGAAGGGGTTAACTCGCACACTGGCTGCTTGTTGACACACTGCGTCTCTCTGCAATTGTGCATAGCAGTGCTGCCCTTAAGCAGTGCTTGGAGTACAGCAAGGGAAAGAGTTCTTCTATGTAATATCGCAGAGAGGTGCAACGTGTCAGACAGCAGCTGGTGTGTGTCATCCTCTTCCAGCGACCGCAGTAAATAAATAAGGGCCCTTTTACATGGGGCGATCAGCGTTTAAAAATGAATGATAATACAAAAAAAATTGTGTTATTTGTAAAGCACCAACTTATTCTGCAGCACTCAAGTAATTTTTATTTATTATCCCCCACCAAACTGGGTACTCATTTTACCAACCTTGGAAGGATGGAAGTGGGATTGAACTCACAACCTTCAGTGCGTGCGTGAGTGAGAGTTTAGGACTGCATTTCTGCTGCCTTAGCACTCTGTGCCACACAAACCCCTTATTAGACTTTTCCACTATTTAGGACACAAAGAGAAGGTTCTTATTACTATTTGGAGCTACAGAGGGCGGCCACCCGAGGCTCCCAGGGGTGCTCACGGTCACACAAAGATTCGGCTAATGTAAGTGATCTAAAGACAAGTGGCTGGATCTCTGTTCTGGCAGGCTGCAGTTAGATGGAGTTAGGAGTGCAGGCTCCGCCCACTTGCCCCAGGCTATCTGCATAGCAGTTTGGTTGGTTTTAGTGCAGCTTCAGCTATAGAACCTGTAAAATAGAAGCTCCCACCTGTGTCGCAATAAGCGTCTCCAGGTACAAGGGGGACTTCTCGCTACAGATGGGAAGGGCAAGATGCTGTCAGATATCTCCTCCCCTTATATACCCAAGGAGAATACATGAGACCGCTGAGCCTGCAGCCGGCCACCTCACACATGACTGATCACATAGCAATGACATCATCAAAGATCCTTAACCCAATTGGATCCAACATCTTCCCACTAGGAATGTGTGAATGCTATGATGGGACAGAAAAATACAGATGTGAACAGAGCCTACGCCTCATGATTGATCCTTTTTGACAAGGCCTCATTTAACAAAACAGTCCATCACATGTAGTGGAATTGGTGTCGCTTTTGTTGCAGATTCTCACTCAAATAGGCTAAACTTGCACCGATGAGCGCCATATTATGCTTGTCAATGTGTGTTCTATCCGCAGATGCGAGGCGTTTTCATGCAAAAACATCTCGCATCGTTTCCATGAAACTTCAAATCTCACGTTTGTTTCACACGTTATTGAGGATCGCAAGTGTTTCCAATTGATTTCAATGGGAAACATCGCACTCAGATCACACATCATGCGAATGCCATGCAGTGTCTTGAAAACAGCGTTGTGTATGACTCCATTAAAAAAAAAAGTTCATAGTGCAAGTTTCGCGCTTGTGTGCATGTAGCCTTGGGGCTCATTCACACTAGTGTATTGTTACCGCATATTCCGCATGCATATATTCTGTGTACATGCGGTAAATGAAGGCTATGGACTTTCATTCTTCCATGCACACTGGTCTGTGAACATGCGATGGGACAGCATGTCAATACGCAGCCCCACTCTGAACAGAGCGGGGAATTTAAACAAGCAAAAAATCACACTGCGTAAGTCTGGGGGGGGGGGGGGACTGTGCGCTGGGCCATCCACGGAGAAATTAGAAAGCCTCCACCCCCAACCCCTCCCTGCCGGGACTGTGAGAGCTGGGCCGTCGGGACTGGAGATACTATGCCTACAGAGAGCAGCTGAGAAGAGTGGGTCCGCAGCTGCGACACTCGGCAGGACTGCAGCCTCGCAACACTTAGTGTGCCAGCGGGGACAAGCCGGTGTGAGTATAATGTTCCCCCAGGCACACTCCCAATGCCGACCACTGTCCTGTGTTGCTGGCTGCAACAAAGGCCTCAGCTGATCTTGTATGTCCCCTGCTGCTTCTCAAGTCTCTGTCCGCTGAATGTCCCTGACGCTGCAAGAACCTTTGTTTCGGCGATGCTGTGGCATGTCCCCCGTTTCTCCGCCGCTCTTCTTTTCCCCCTGACAATCTGGCTGGCCACACTGCTAATCAGGAAGTGGGGGCATCACCTGGCTGTCAAGCAGCCTAACCCTGGTGTACACCCACCACTTCCAATGGCGTCAAGGTACACCAGTACCGGATGGGTAGACGTGAGGTCAATCGGTAATCTGCACCTGCGTGTAGATTGTACGCGATGCAAGCGTCTGCAGACTGCAGCGTGTTTTCGTGAGTAGATGACGTTAATGATTCACACTAAACATCATCTACTCGTGAGAACACGCTGGCCTGGATCCCGCGCATGCGCACAGTCGCTGGACGGCATTTTGGACCGTTTCTAGTCTCACATGTGCAGAACCAAATTTTGGCCCGGTATTATGTAGTGAGGACACAAGTTGTCACGAGAACTCGGATGCTGCCTAATACAGTGGCGCATGTGCAGCGCATTCTCATTGATGTCATCGATACACATGTCAGAGTGAGTATCTGACAAATTGCATTCAGTGTTGCTTTGAATTTCAGCTATAAATAAGGAAAGGGGGCTGTAATGCGCGGGCCTCACTTTTGCTGTGAGAGCTGGACACATACCTGGTATGAGCACCTCCAGCCAGGCAGCAACCCTGTCCTCAGGCATTATAACTCAAGGTAAACGCCTGGTGAAGATGCTGTAGTACTATACTATGCACAGTGTGGACATTTTATTAACATTCCAGTGTTGTCCTGACTTAAAGTTTAGCAAGTCAGTACTTAATAGCAGGGTTGCTGCCCTACTGGAGGTTCAGAGGTGGGGAAGGGCACCAAGGGGGGCACTATCACCAGCAGCCACTGGAATAACAAAGGAGAAAAATATGCTGTGATAAGCCACGCACCCTTTTTTATTATGGCTGGTATTTTTTTGGGTCAAAGCTGGCAACCCTAGCTGTAATGCGTACAATGCTGTGGAAGACTCGCATACGCCCGTGTGAATGAGCCCTTAGAAGAATGAAATCTGTTACATATGAACGTACCGTAAAAGAAGAAAACTGCCTTTGTAGCCCTTAGCAACCAAAAGTGTAGCTGAAACTACTATGGTAAGAGAAAGCTGCGCTGTGATTGGTTTTTCTTTTAGACAGTTCTGATAAATCTTCTCCAATAGATCTGCAGAAAAATATTACCAAAGTTAGAACTCTTTTTATACAACATTCACTTTTGTGCCTTCAATGAAAAAAGAACCCCTTTAAGGGCTCCTACCCACTAGCGATATGTTTTCTTGCAAGAGAGAGCAAATGAAAATGCATGATTATGAAACCAATGATTTTCAATGGTTTCATACATGGCGATTTTAATTTATTTTTTTTATTTTTTCACTCAAGCCTCGCAGTGCTAATAATAATCTGCGATATCTCTCATTGCTCTCAATGGGGCCGGCAGCAGTACCATTGAAAACATAGGGCAGGGGACTCCATCACAGCGGGGACCACTGGGATGAAGGAATCCTCCGTCACAACTGTGGCAGAAGTCTGTGATTCTCTCCCATTGCTTTCAAGGTCGCCGGTGCTACTGTGACCCCATTGAAAGCAATGGGTTGCAGGTAGTGATGAGCGAGCACACTCGTCCGAGCTTGATGCTCGTTCCAGCATTAGGGTACTCGAGATGCTCGTAACTCGAGTCGAACACCACGTGGTACTTGAGTCAATTCTATTTACTTCCCCGCATGTTTAGAGCCATTTTCTAGCCAATAGACATGCAGGGAAGGCATTACCACTTCCTCCTGTGATGTGCCAGCCCTATCCCACCCCACAGCAGTGAGTGGTTGGTGAGATCAGGTGACCGCCGAGTACTTAAGGTGGTCCCGCCCGCGGCTCGCCTCAGACACACACTGGCAGAGGTTAAGGAAAGTGCTGCTGCTCATTCAGGGATAGTGTTAGAGTAGGTCCTGTCTTCAAGAACCCCAACGGTCCTTCTTAGGGCCACATCTGACCATTACATATGCATTACTGTTGTGGCTGGCTGGGAGCAGTAGTGAACATTTTTTTTTTTTTTTCCATCTTGGGCTGTGCAGGCCATTTCATCTATAGCGTTCTCAGTCTGCAGTGTATTATACAGAGTAAGATCCTGTCTTCAAGAACCCCAACGGTCCTTCTTAGGGCTACATCTGATCGTGTGCATTATACTTGTGGCTGGCTAGGAGTTGTAGTGCTTCCATTTTTGTATTACGCATCTAGGCCTGTTCGCAGCCTTTCTGGAATAGTTTTTTCAGCCTGCAGTGCCATACAACCAGCTCTCACCATGAAACTACACTGAAATATTTCCTAGCCTACTGCGAACGACTTCGTTTATACCGTTGTGTCTGCAGTGCATTAGACAGAGGTCTCACCGCTAAACAGTACTGTAATATTACCGGGGCCACTGCAAAGTATTTCAGCTCTGCCGCTGTGCAGAGCATCTCAATACCCTTTCCTTGGTGGGGTTGAGATAGCCGCACCACTGGCTTTAGAGTCTTCTCCCACTCCACACAGCCTCTATTATCTCCAAGTCTCTGCGAGCAGTAAATTACCCCTAGGTATCAGCACAAGACAGTGTGTTACTTTTTTCCTAGTCACAGCATAGAGCCTCCGCTATCTTCAAGTCTCTGTGTGCGGTGAATTAAGCCACAGTTGTCAGTGCTGTACAGTGGGGTAATTTATTAGGGCCCTGCTCTATTCCTAATCCACCATGATTAGGAGTAGGGGTAAGGGTTGAGGACTTGTCGTGGATTTACTTTGTGTCCACAACTTACTCAATTAGGAATGTTCACATCCTTCCATATTAATTCTGAATTGATTATATGCGCATAAGAAGATTTCACACTGACACAGGTTCAGCATGTATAAGCTTCCTCAATTCTGCTTTAATGTTGGGCGCGTAGCCTCTTTTAAAAGAGTTTTACATATCTGCCCATCTGGGCAGGTCAAAGATTACATAGATACAACGTATTGTTTAATTATTGGATAAGCATCTTGCAATTCTTCCATCCTCCGGTCATCTGTGATTGGCTATCTGGTGGAGTGGGTTGTCTTGGACCTACGTGTAGTTCCTTCAATATGATTGGATGTTACATCATGAACTATAAATTGCACAAACCTCCCATGTTATTTGCATACGTTTCCAGTAAAATTGCTTGGGTAATTATTGCGGTAGCTGTTTCAGACTGCGGTTATCTATGTCTGAGTTATACTGTCCTCTAAAGTTGCAAAACAGATGGAAAATGTAACGTGTTTATACTATATATTATCTTGTCAGCATTTTGAGAACAGAAGTTTCATTAGAGGAAGTAGATACATTGGATACATGAAAGAAGGCATATCTATTTGTATCAGTTAATGGAAAAGTACTGGCATTTAGTATACAGAATAAAAACAGGTTCATTGTCCATTACCAAAGGCCCACAGTCCAGAATATAGATATATTGGGTTTCCACTACAGACCCCCCTTGAAACTATCTGTTTCACTAAACTCGCCCTGCTTCGTCCCACCCCAATCCCCCACCACTGACCCTAGACTCGCATTGTGTTGTAGGCTGGGGCTATCACTGCTATGGGAGTATAGGATGGTTCGACATCATCATATTCTGGATCCATGATGACGACGTTTGCGCTGACAGTGGGCTTTTTGTTGGACATCATAGTGAGACAGGTGGACCAGGCAGTCATCAGGGTCGGAATACACTGTATGCAACAACAAACAAATTAGGATGACTATAAAGGTGACAAATATAATTAACTTCTTTATCAGGATAAACTCTAGTGTAGAATGTCCTGAAAACTCAGTAGAGTGGCGGTCTTTCACAACTGTCGCTTAGGCTGTAAATGCCCCTCTAATTCAAAGGTTGTGGGTTCATGGACATGTGGAGGTCTAGGCTACCACCTGGGATCTCGAGTCATTAGGTTAGGAGAGGTGTGGCTTTTACTATTTCAGGTAAACACTGCATAACTTGGGTAGAACCCGCCTTCTTGACGCTACCTTGATTCATCGACCGAGTGCAAAATTGGGACTATCTAATGACTGATCAACATGACTGAACCTTTGTCTCATTAGTAAGTGCATATCATATATATCAGTCTGGAAGGAAAGAGCTACAAGGTGATTATTCCCACTTCCCTTTTCCAGAGGCGGCAAGGTAACAGGACCAGGGGCGTTGTAACACCGGTATGTTGCGTGGACAAAAGCAGAGTGCACTGCAGATAAAATAAAGCAAAATCTTAGCGAAAACCTATCACAGTGTTCTAAATACACAATGTTTTAAAACTTATTTTTTTCTATTCTGCTGTTAGGTATGTACCTAACTGAGGAAACAGACTAAGGTTAGCTCTTTTTAGTTAGTGCGGTCAGCTTCTTAATGGCAACTGTGTCTTTATCTGCGGGTCACGTGGTGTCTGGAATGTAGGTACAAGTCTCCCCTATCATCTTACAGACACTCCCCTTTTTGGTTAAAATCGTACCCAGTGCCATTCTATTTTGAAAAGTCATAGTCGAGGTAGGTCCTATTGGTCGACTAGTCCCTATAAGACATCTCTAGTATAACTTATAAATCGCTTCTAATTATAATAAACATAATTAATCCAGTCAACATGTTATTTACAATAATGATCAGAAAAATGGACTCGAATCTAGCTTTAACGTGGTCTCTAAGTTTTAAAAACTCGTCAGGTACCCCCCCCCCCCCCTGGCTGTCCTATGACGTCAATGTACACGTATAGGTCAAAACTATTACCAGGAGCCTCTCTTCTCACTCTAGTGTGCTGTTACAATACTAATAGTATGCACAGGTACACACGGCGTGGGACTCCCTGATCTTCACCCACACCAATGTCCCTCCTGGAGATAGTCCGGATGGTGGACACGTCCAGGCCGCCTACACTGACCCTACACTACCTAGTGACAAGACTGGAAAGAACCGCCGTACCTATGCAGAAAACAAGGATAGACCAACATGACAGGATAACTACAGAACACAGCAGAGTTGGATCAAAATAGAGTAACCATTGGGGGTAACCTCATTATCCTCAATGCTGTCTGACAGGATGTGGAGGAGCATAAGGGCTTTACCAAGGCACACTCCCCTGTCCAATTACTTCCCAGACATGATGTCACATTATTTCACCTATGAAGTGTATACCTTTGTTTACCTTATTCACGTCCGGTACCCTGTATCTGTAGATTACCTCATTCATGAGCTTCTGTGTGGTTACCTGCTCATTTACCTTAGTATCAGGGTGGGCCTCCAACCTGAAAAAACTCGAGCAACAACAAGCACATATTCATACTCCCCAACAGGTGTGAGCTGAATGTGGTCAAATTGGCAATCTCTGAAATGGGTAGAGTGGTCAAGGCAAGTGTTATATGGCCACCTTACTTCTGTCCTGACTCGCATATGGCAAAGACCATGCAAACTGGACAAATGATGCAGCAGCTACAGAGAACCTAGGTGGCACCCATTCTTGTTCAGTGTCGACGTCATTGCTGCTTTTGATTCTGTGTACCAGTTGGGCCATCATGGGGGACAGGGACCTCTGTAGGCAAGTTCTGTTGATTATTTGCCATATGCCGTCCTGTTCTGTTGCTCCAGTCTTTTAGCCCATTTGCTTTCCTTCCTCGTTGACTTGTAACTGTAAAGTCCTTGACATATCAAAGTCCAAAGTTTTTGCCACTGACTCATGCTGTCAGTATCTATTCTTCTTTCTTCCACGGCTTGAGGGCCGCTGCCTTTGCTGTGCTGTTGGCGAGGGTGTCGTCTCTCGCTTCTCCATTGTAGAAATCGGTATGAGCTCTCCTTTGCCAGGTGGTAGTAGTAGTAGGGTTTCCATGAGACTCTGCACCGCTGCACCATTCTTAATTGGCCGTCCTACTGAGATAACAAGCTTTCTGGCCTTCCATATTGGGCCGTAATCATGAGCTATGCCAAATGCATTCCAGGAGTCAGTGTAAAGAGTTGCCATCTTACCTTCTACCACTCTACACGCCTCAGTGAGGGCCTTCAGTTCCGCTTCTTGCACTCAGACATGCGGAGGCAGAGTTTCTGCGTTTAGGACATCTTGTTGTGTGACCTCTGCATATCTGGTTCGGAGTCATCAATCCTCACCCTGGTACCATCTACAAAAGAAAACTCAAAATATGCATCATTAATAGAGATGAGCGAACGTACTCGGATAAGCACTACTCGTCCGAGTAATGTGCTTTATCCGAGTACCTCCCCGCTCGTCCTGAAAGATTCGGGACGCGCTGCGGAGCGGGGAGCTGCAGGGGAGAGCGGGGAGGAACGGAGGGGAGATCTTTCTCTCCTTCTCTGCCGCCCGCTCTGCCCCGCTCCCCGCTGCGACTCACCTGTCAGCAGCGGAGCGCCCCGAATCTTTCAGGACGAGCGGCGAGATACTCGGATAAAGCACATTACTCAGACGAGTAGTGCTTATCCGAGTACGTTCGCTCATCTCTAATCATTAACAGTGGATTCTAATAACAGTTTTTGTCAGAATCTTGTTGCACAGAATTTTTTTTTTTTAAATAGCTGATCTGCCATACTCAGATCACCTATGCATCCATTCCCCCGTTTGAACCGGAATACCTGATTACAAGAAGAGTAGCCAGGTTCAAGGTAGTACAACATTGGGAAGAAATATTAGGGGAAGCATGGAAAGAGCACATTGTAGCCGGATCTAATAGGCCAGAGATAAGTGCTTGGGTTGCACTTGCATGAGTATGTTCTGGGTGTCATTTGGGGTGTGGACCACTAGGGGGTAGTCCAATACCAACTTAGAAGATTTGTCAGCCATTGCCTGTACTGCTGCCACCGCACAAACACATGAGGGAGCTCCTCGAGTCACTGGACCTAACCTCATGGAGTAGTATCTCAGTGGCCGTGGTTGTCCTCCGTGCTTTTGTGTCAATACTGTCGTATGGGCGGCAGTATGAAACAAGGCCCAGAAAGGTGCAGAATTTGGCAACGGGTGTAGGTACAGGTATGGCCTGGCCAGGAGAACAACCTTTCTTGCAGAACTTGGTTAGTCTCAGAGGCCTCCATCTTCTACAAGGGAAATTAACAGTGAAATTGTGTCCGGTCGGCAGTTTTTCCAAAGCATCAGCACACAGCACCTAACATGTGTGGCTGACCCTTCACCCCCCCATTTTTTTTTTTTTTTAAACCAAGGGGCATACTGTTTGACCCAGGGGTGTGTATCTGGGTCTCGTATATATTATCATGGTGAGTATATTCGATTCCTCTATGCCTGTCTTATGGGTGTCAGGAACCGTGGAAAGCTGAGTTTGAGACAGGAGAAAAAAACAAAACTTTTTCCCTTATACAAGGGATGTCCCATTACATATACTTGCATCATCTAGCTCCACCCCTCTGAGTGTGGCTGTATACCTACTTCCTTATTTTCTCATTCAACGTTGGCAGTCCTCGGATACACATCACAACCCAATAAAGATAAAGTCTTATGCATCACACAATTTACATTTTACAAATTACGCGTCTGCCCCGTTCCTCCTGTGGATACCTGGCCTTATCGTTACCTGCTTGTTTCCCGTTCTTCGGCTTCTCTGCAGTTTCTCTTACTCCCTGTAGTTTATTTATTTATTTATTTTATATTGTCTGCGAATATACGTTACTGGTGCTGGGACTACAGGGCCAGTAACTTCCTCTTTTTAAAATCTCTCCCTCCCGTGACAGCCTTCTCTAACACAGAATGGACGGGCACAGATAAACAGGATTATAAGGTAGGATGTGGCTAATTTTACTTTTACAACAGTTTGGTCCCAGGTTGCTGAGTGACCGAGATATTATTCTATCTCCTTATTTACTGAACTGTTATATTGAACGCTGGTGTCTTGACATGTGTTGGTATCGACGCCATTCCAGCCCACCTTCTCTCCCTCTGACTGACATTCAGGGAAATTCTAACGTCTGATGTATAACTACTATGTTGTAACTTTTCACAGCGGTGACCACCTAACATTGTATGTGGTTACAATTGGCATTATCAGCACCAGTTGGGGACTTGGCAAACATACATGTATTTTCTTGTGGGCATGGTGGGCTATGCAGTTTGTTACAGTTTGTATTCTTAAGAGCCCCCTCAGGATGTGAGTGGCATATAACTTTTTACATTTGTATGACGGACGTATAACAAAGATTAGATTACATAACAAAACATACGAACAGTAGTTATTTGTCATGGCACATGAATTTGTTTTCTCCGCTATCGCTTGGGTCTGATCCACCTGCTCTAACAATTTAGTACATCACTGACCTCCATCTGTCTTTAAAGATAGTGTAACTCATTATATTCCACTATTTTATTAAACAACAAAGTTATTTCCTCCTGGAGAATGAGGAAGTAAGGGGGTCTGAAGGCTGCAGATTCGGTCAAGCAGCCTTCCTCTCTCACTAAAACTCAGTTAACTCCTTGTATACATTCACTTACGGGCACAAGCCTATACTTCCAACGTTTAGTAAGGCAGACTACTAAACTGTGTTGCTTTTGAATTGTTAGCCGGGATCCAATAATGCACATGTATCCTATAAAGTCCCAACTCACAGCGCGCCGCTGTGTACGGTATATTAATCTTGGCTATAACCTAGCCAGTGCGTTCTCACTGCCAACAATCCCTTCTTACAGTTGAGCAGGACTGATACTAATTCTATATGACAGACAAACAAACTATTTCTATATAACAACTCAGCAGGATTAGCTCTACACAACAGACAAGCACACTAACTTTATATAAAGGACAGGTAGGACGCTTTGAGCACACAGAAAGATTGCTTGATTAATCAATGATAACTTGACTCTCCACCCCTTCCACACTGTTCTGGAGGGTGTAAGAATTGGCCTTGGTACAATGTTTGTTGCCTTTCAATTTCGATCATGGCAGCCAGATTCATGATTATAGAAGTCTCCTCAGACGCCGGACACAGTATGTCCCGCCCTAGAACCTCACGGAGTTCTACTGCTACACAATTCAACAATCTACCCTCAGACCTTGGGATCCACTCGTGGACGTTTAAACGATAAACAAATTTGTGGACACACACAAATAGACAGAGCACCAGTACGCTGGCTTAGTCTCACTGCCCCTCGGGATACGTGTCTGACAGCTCCCTTCTCCCGGACCCTACAAGCAGGCCTAGCAGGAGCGGAAATCCCATATCAGACTTTTCTCTGGCAGTCTCTCCCTTTCCTGGGCCCTCCAAACAGGCCTCAAGACTGCTGAGTCTCTGCGACAGGCCACCTGAACGGCTCCCTCCTCCCGCAGGAGTGGAAACACCCCGTACAGGCCCTCCCTAGAGGCAGCTATTGATGTCACCAATTAACTAGTACACTCAAGACAACAGGCATGCAAACATTCCTTTTATATCTTATGACAGGTTCTTATCGAGTGATCGAGACTTATAAATACCTGTCGTGCGGTTCCAAATCGATCGGCCTTGACACGGCACATAGGCAAGCCTGAACTCAGCCACACAGGTATAGATAATTAATTTATCTTACCGCGCTCTGATGATTTTGTTGGGCCCGCCAAGTCCAAGGTTGTCTATGTCCGTGCCTGGCGTCCGATCTCTGTGGAGCCAATCGATCACTCCCCGTACGGGCCACCAGCTGTCGTGGATTTACTTTGTGTCCACAACTTACTCAATTAGGAATGTTCACATCCTTCCATATTAATTCTGAATTGATTATATGCGCATAAGAAGATTTCACACTGACACAGGTTCAGCATGTATAAGCTTCCTCAATTCTGCTTTAATGTTGGGCGCGTAGCCTCTTTTAAAAGAGTTTTACATATCTGCCCATCTGGGCAGGTCAAAGATTACATAGATACAACGTATTGTTTAATTATTGGATAAGCATCTTGCAATTCTTCCATCCTCCGGTCATCTGTGATTGGCTATCTGGTGGAGTGGGTTGTCTTGGACCTACGTGTGGTTCCTTCAATATGATTGGATGTTACATCATGAACTATAAATTGCACAAACCTCCCATGTTATTTGCATACGTTTCCAGTAAAATTGCTTGGGTAATTATTGCGGTAGCTGTTTCAGACTGCGGTTATCTATGTCTGAGTTATACTGTCCTCTAAAGTTGCAAAACAGATGGAAAATGTAACGTGTTTATACTATATATTATCTGGTCAGCGTTTTGAGAACAGAAGTTTCATTAGAGGAAGTAGATACATTGGATACATGAAAGAAGGCATATCTATATTTGTATCAGTTAATGGAAAAGTACTGGCATTTAGTATACAGAATAAAAACAGGTTCATTGTCCATTACCAAAGACCCACAGTCCAGAATATAGATATATTGGGTTTCCACTACAGACGTCCAAGCGAGGGTGTGGGCACAGGCCGAGTTCCTGGTCCAGGTGAATCACAACCGGCTGCTGCGGGATTAGGAGAGAGGCATGTTTCTGGGGTCTCCAGCTTCATATCACAATTTATAGGTCCGCGTGTTAGACCTTTTTTGCAAACAGAACAGTGTGAGCAGGTCCTGTCGTGGATGGCAGAAAATGCGTCCAACAATGTATCGACCACCCTGTTTTCTACGCAGTCCACTATTCCCGGCCTAGGGACTGCAACTCTGAATCCATGGCTGCTGCTCCTCCTTCCTCCCAGCCTCCTCACTCCATGAAAATGACATTCTGATGAGCAAGCAGACTCCAAGGAACTGTTCTCGGATCCCTACCATGAGTGGGAAAAAATGGTTCCTCTCTCACCTGAGGAGTTTGTTGTGACCGATGCCCAACCTTTGGAAAGTTCCCGAAGTCCGGGTGATGAGGCTGGGGACTTCCGGCAACTGTCTCAAGAGCTTTTTGTGCGTGAGGAGGAGGATGATGATTAGACACAGTTGTCTGTCAGTGAGGTAGTAGTAAGGGCAGTAAGTCCGAAACAGGAGCGCATGAGGGATTCGGAAGAAGAGCAGTGGGACGATGAGGTGACTGACCCCACCTGGTTTGCTAAGCCTACTGAGGACAGGGCTTCAGAGGGGTAGGCAAGTGCAGCAAAAGGACAGGTTGGAAGAGGCAGTGGGGTGAAAAGGAGGAGAGTCAGGACCAGAGCAAAGAATCCCCCAACTGTTTCCCAAAGCACCACCTCGTGGCAAGCCTCCATGCAGAGGGCTAGGTGTTCAAAGGTGTGGATGTTTTTCAGTGAGAGCGCGGATGACCGACGAACAGTGGTGTGCAACCTGTGTCGCACCAAGATCAGCCGGGGAGCCACCACTACCAGCCTCACCAGCATGTGCAGGCATATGATGGACAAGCACCCGACAAGGTGGGACGAAGGCCATTTACCGCCTCCAGGTCACACCACTGCCTCTTCCCCTGTGCCCCAACCTGCCACACAGATGCAATCCCCCTCCCAAGACACACGCATGAGCGCCTCCTGGCCTGCACCCGCACCCTCACCTCCACCGTCCTCCACTCCATTCTGCAATGTCTCTCAGCGCAGCTAACACAAGCGTTGGAGCGAAAGCCAAATACGCCACCACGCACCCGCACGCACAAGCTTTAAACGTGCACATTGCCAAATTAATCAGCCTGGAGATGCTGCCATACAGACTTGTGGAAACGGAGGCTTTCAAAAACATGATGGCTGCGGCGGTCCAGTGCTACTCGATCCCCAGTCGCCACTATTTTTCCCGGTGTGCTGTCCCAGCCCTACACCAGCATGTCTCCCGCAACATAAATCGTGCCCTCACCAACGTGGTTACTGGGAAGGTTCACTTAACCACAGACACATGGAAAAGTACTGGCGAGCAGGGCCACTATATCTCCCTGACGGCACATTGGGTGAATTTGGTGGAGGCTGGGACCGAGTCAGAGCCTGGGACCGCCTATGTCCTACCCACACCCAGAATAGCGGGTCCTACCTCGGTCCTGGTATCTGCGGCGTTTTATGCCACCTCCTCCAAACCCTCCCCCTTCTCCGCCACCTCTACCTCTCAATTAAGAAGTGTGAGCACGTCACCAGCAGTCGGTATCGCGCGGCACGGCACGGCAGCACAGCGGTGGGCAAGCGTCAGCAGGCTGTGCTGAAACTAATCAGCTTAGGTGACAAGAGGCACACGGCCCCGAGCTGTTGCAGGGTCTGACAGAGCAGACCGACCTCTGGCTTTCGCCGCTGAGCCTCCAACCGGGCATGGTCGTGTGTGACAACGGCTGTAACCTGGTGGCGGCTCTGCAGCTCGGCAGCCTCACACACATGCCATGCCTGGCCCACGTCTTCAATCTGGTGGTTCAGCGGTTTCTGAAAAACTACCCCCACTTGTCTGACCTGCTCATCAAGGTGCGCCGCATCTGCGCACATTTCCGCAAGTCCGCCACGGACGTTGCTACCCTGAGGACCCTGCAACATCGGTTTTAGCTGCCAGAGCACCTGCTGTGCAACGTGCCCACACGCTGGAATTCTACGCTGCACATGTTGGCCAGGCTGTACGAGCAGCATAGAGCAATAGTGGAATACCAGCTGCAACATGGGCGGCGGAGTGGTAGTCAGCCTCTCCAATTCTTTACTGAGGAGTGGGCATGGATGGCAGATATCTGCCAGGTCTTCGGAAACTTTGAGGAGTCTACCCAGATGGTGAGCGGCGATGCAGCAATCATTATCGTTACCATCCCACTGCTTTGCCTGCTGAGAAGTTCGCTGCAAAGCATAAAGGCCGACGCTTTGCGGTTGGAACAGGAGACGGGGGATGACAGTATGTCGCTTGATAGCCAGAGGAAAGGGGTAAGGGAGTGATGCAATACCACAGGGCCCTGGTGGAAAAAATGATTGCTAAACTTCCCATCTGACAGCACTAGTGGCAGAAGACGCAGTTCCAAGGGCCAACTAGCAGGGAAGCGCGGGGATCAGGCAGCATGTCCAGCGCAGGCAGGGGAACACTCTCCAAGGGCTTTGCCAGCTTTATGGCACCCCAGCAGGACTGTGTCACCACTCCCCAGTCAAGGCTTAGTCGGAAGGAGCACTGTAAAAAGATGGTGAGGGAGTACGTAGCCGATCGTACCACAGTCCTCCATGATGCCTCTGCTCCATACAACTATGGGGTTTCAAAGCTGGACACGTGGCACGAACTTGCGCTGTAAGCCCTGGAGGTGCTTGCCTGCCCTGCCACTAGTGTCTTGTCAGAGAGGGTGTTTAGTGCAGCTGGGTGAATCACGGATAAGCATACCCGCCTGTCAACTGCCAGTGCCGACATGCTTACACTCATAAAGATGAACAAAGGCTGGATTTCCCCAGACTTCTCTTCTCCACCGGCGGAGAGCAGTGGAACTTAAAAATTCTTTTTGCTGCAACCGGAAAAAAAAAAGCTTTCTCTATCACCGGGAAAAAAAAGGGGAATTAGCTTTTGTCAATCACTCTCTGATATTATTACTCTTCCTCCCAAAAAAGCATGTCATCACGCTGAACTGCCAATTTTTATGCGGCCCAAAAGGCTCTGCTTATAATTTTTTTTACAATTTTTCAAAGTTTCAAAAGTATTGATACTTTAACAGTCAGAAACCATTTTTTTTTCACAGGGCTGCCCCCAGGCTCTGTTACAAATTAAGTAACAGCGAGCTGTATTGTTAAAAAATGTTTCTGGGTTTCACCTGCTCTCGCAGTACAACAATTTTTCAGGGGTACACTTGTACTCTTGGTACACCAATTTTTCTGGCCCTCGCCTATACTGTTATCTAACTAATTTTTCCAGCCTTCGCCTACACTCATGGTACACCAATGGTTCAGGGGTTCGCCTATACGCTTGCTACAGAAATGTTACTGGGGTCTGTCTATACTTCTGCTACAGAAATGTTACTGGGGTCTGTCTATACTTCTGCTACAGAAATGTTACTGGGGTCTGTCTATACTTCTGCTACAGAAATGTTACTGGGGTCTGTCTATACCTCTGCTACAGAAATGTTACTGGGGTCTGCCTATACTTTTGCTACAGAAATGTTCCTGGGGTCTGCCTATACTTTTACTACAGGAATTTTACTGGGGTCTGCCTATACTATGGATGCACAAAGACTTCCCATCGCAGTGTTTTACCTATCTGGCACAAATACACTGACTGACTAGGGCAGAAATGTGGGCCGAGGCCAAGGTCCTTGGCGCGGTGAAACTCTGCCATGTTTGGGCACTCTGATTTCTTCCTGTGTAGTACCATCTTTGTACACTGACAGCATAGGCGAGCCCAAGGAACTCAAAGACTTTCCCTTGCGGTGTTGAGCTCCATATGTGGGGACACATGGATTTCCCATTGCTATGTAACTCGGGGCACCTTGGGTCACACAAGGTGGAGGCTGGGACCAAGCCTGACCCAGGGCCGGCTCACATACTTCCTACACAGACTATAGTGGGTCTTAGTCATGGTTTCTTGGCCTTGTAATGCCACCTCCTCCTCCTGCTTGGGGTCAGGGGATCAGCACTGGGCAACATGTATTTTTTTTCTCTCGTGCTACCACAGTTATCTAAGACACTGGTTTGGGCCAAACAAAAGGAGCGTTACTGCATTAATGAGACGTTCACTGCTGTACTAGCATTGGAGTCCGCTTTATGCCCATGATTGCTGAGGGTGTGGGCAGAGGCCTATGTCCTGGGGGAAATGCAACTGCGCCAGGTTTGGCCCGTGGAACTTCTTCCTGGTTAATCCAGTCTTTGGAGCGGTGAAAGCAACCGTAACTGATTTAATGAGACTTTCACAGCTGTACTATCATCGTAGTCTGCTTTATGCCCACGATTGCTGAGGGTGTGTGCAGAGGCTGAGGTCCTGGGCGGAGTGAAAGTCTGCCATGTTTGGGCACTGTAATTGCATGTTTAATACTTTCCTTGGGTTTCATGGGCTCGCCTATGCTGTGGGTGCAAAAAGATTTCCCATTGCTGTGTTTTAGCTATCTGGCACAAATACACTGAATGACTTGGGTAGGGCACAGGCGGCTTTCCTAGCACGTCGTTCAGCTATCTGATACCTACACAGAATGAATTGTGTGGGGACACATGGATTTCCCATTGCTATGCAACTCACGGCACCTTGGGTCACACAAGGTGGAGGCTGGTACGTCAATCTATCATCAATTCTCAACAGCATTGTGGCCTATCGCCCACACTTTCAGAGAGGGTCGCTGCCTGGCCCTGCCAACCCTTTGCAGTGTGTGCCTCCAGTTCCTCCTCATCCAGTACGTACTTATAAATAGACATGAGGGTGGTGTGGCTATGAAGCGATCGTGTGGCATCAGGGCAGCTGAATGCTGCGCAGGGAAACTTTTGTGTGCGCTGTGGGTCGTGCAGGGGTTTGGACAGCAATGCCAGCATGTAACCCAGGAGAAAAGGCAGCGGGGTCACCCACAAGCAGTGATTGTCCTTGGTTGCAGCTAGTGTGGTGCTTTGGCTAAGATGTGCCAGCGCGTGTGCCTTGCTAATGAGGGTTTGTCCGAAGTAAGTTGTTAGGGGGGTGACGCCAGACTCTTGCCCCCATTTTGGCTTAATAGTGGGACCTGGGTGCCTCAGATGCAGCCACGCATGCTGCCCATGCCCTTCCCTATCCGTTTCTGTTGTGCTTCCATGATGTTTTGATGTTTTCTGGTGTTTGAGAAGTCATCAGCTATGCGGAGCATCAGTCCCATACAAAAATGCTTGAGTCGCCCATTGACTTCAATGGGGTTCGTTACTTGAAACGAGCTCTCGAGCATCATGTAAAGTTCAAATCGAGTACCGAGCACCCGAGCATTTTGGTGTTTGCTCATCTCTAGTTGCAGGCAATCCCTGCAGCAATGATTTTCGGGGAAGGCCTTGAAATATAAGCCCTTCACTAAAAATCATCAGTAACTGTAAAAATAAAAAAAAAACTGTTTAAAAAACTTTCTTACTCACCCAGAAGAGCCGTCTGACTCTTTTCTCTGGCCCCGGCAGTCATCTTTTGCCTTCTAGAGGCTGGGGATTGAAAAATCCCTGCCCCCAGAAAGCGCTGGTTTGATTGGCTGAGCACTCAGCCAATAACTGACAGCTGAACGCTTCCTGAGATTGGTCACAGCGCTCAGCCAATCATTGAATTCAATATATTTTAAGCTCTTTCCAGAAAATCATCGCTGTGTGGGGTTGCCAGCCCCCATTGCTCTGAATGGGGCCACAGGTGCACCGGCCCCATTAAAAGCAATGGGATAGCATCGCGGACCTCTGTCACAGCTGTGGCAGAGGATTCCTTCATCCTTGCGGGTATGAAGGAATTCCCTGCTATAGCTGTCGTAGCTGTTGCCGAAGTCCGCGATGTCCGCTACGTTTTCAATGGGGTTGACAACAATCAGCGATATCGCAGATTTTTCTTAGCGCTGCGAGGCTTAAGTGAAAAATCGCAAATGAGTATGAAACCATTGAAAATCATTGGTTTCATAATCATACGTTTTCACTCGCTCTCGCATTGCAAGAAAACATATCGCTAATGGGTAGGAGCCTCTAGCCTCATGCACACGGAAGTTTTTTCATTGTGTATGAAAATAAATGGATTTTTGTTGATCCATGCAAATATGCGTGAGGACACTGCGTATCAACATGTGTGAGAAAAAGAAAAATCACAGCATGTTCTATTTTACCGTGTGAATATGCAAAGCTTACGCAATATATACATATATACTGTATTTCCCCGAAAATAAGACTCATATATTAATTTTTGCCTTAAGAGAGGCACGGTGTCTTACTTCCGGGGGGGGGGTGTCTCATACACACCTGGTCCCTGGCATCTGGGTCCCTTGTGCTGGTGGTCCCCGATGGAACTGTGGCAGGCTGCAATGTCCTCTGTGCTGAGATATCACTCTTTTTCTGGTGACGGGACTTTGAATAACCTGCCTCCATCAAGCGAGTGCTGTGATTGGCTGAGCCAGCGGTGCTCGTAATCCAATCGCAGCCATTCAGTAATGTCATTCACTGAATGACTTCTGAATAATCAAGCGCCGACTCTGATTGGCTGGCGCTCATTACAATCACAGCACTCGCTTGCTCTAGGCGGAGTATTCAAAGCATTGTCACCAGAAAGAGAGTGATATCTCAGCACAGAGGACATAGCTGCCTGCCGCAGCGCTTGGGACCAGCACGAGGGACTCGGACGCAGCCGGTTATGTGAGTATTATTTATTTATTTATTTATTTATTTTTAAATGTGATTTTAGCTAGGCTTATTTTCGGATATATATATATATATATAATATTTATCTCAACATCCCCCTTCTATTCTTGTCTGTACTTTCCTCCTAATACTATGCATGTGTATTTATGTAGTTTAATGCCAAGTACTGAGGGGGAGGTTCTGATACCTCGAAACGCGTATACATGCTGGTTTTAACAATAAACAGATCTTTTTAGGCTAATACACCTCTCTTAATTGATTTTCTTTTCATAAAAATGTTGTCCACCATGGTGTTTTTTCTCTTTTATCGTTCTATACATTTACCTACTAGGTATAACGTCAGCTAGGCTGGGCAGCAGCTTTGATATCTAAACCATGATTCAGGGTCATGCCATTGTTTTTTCTTTACATAATTTCCGTTTTCACCGGGGTTACTCCTTTTTTTCCATTTTCGCCATACTCTCAGTTGGCCTATTATACACCAGTGTGCTTTAGTGTTATAAACAGAAAAATATAAAAGGTAGAAAAACCTAAGTGTTGCCTTGCTAGAAGTCATACTAGTGTGAATCTCCTCAAGGTTATTCGCTCACAGATGATTTTTCTGACTAGTCAGTAACGTTTATTTGAAAAATAAATGGGAGAAACTTGAAAGAAAGAAAAAAGAGTGAAAAATAAATATACTGGTTGCAGTGTTATGGAGAAGGTACATAAAATTATGAGGAAATCTGATAAACCATTAAACATTCACAATAAATAGATGATTAAAGGTGCTTTTGAAAAGAGGCAAAAATAAGAATTGAGTATAGAGTAATAAACATAATAGCATAGGAATGGCAATAGTCATAGGGGAGGGGAAATCATGAGTGGGGGTTATGCAGAAAATGCAGTGGAGCGCTGTCTTATAAATATTTTAAATAAAAATTTCTAGAAATTACCTTAAAGTAACACTATTTCATTATTTTCTTTTAGGTGCATGGAAATGGCAGGCTATTGTGATGGGAGTTCTACTAATATTGAGCTTGCCAATAAAGTTAAAGAGATTGGCTTGGATCCTGAGTATTGGCTCTGTGTG
Source organism: Eleutherodactylus coqui (assembly GCF_035609145.1). Taxonomy (NCBI): domain Eukaryota; kingdom Metazoa; phylum Chordata; class Amphibia; order Anura; family Eleutherodactylidae; genus Eleutherodactylus; species Eleutherodactylus coqui. The sequence goes on along the minus strand of NC_089839.1, from coordinate 179,646,446 downwards.
CTTGAAGAAAAGTTGGGCATTAATAATGTGCAATCAATACAATACATTCAGCCTGAAGACTACTCAATCCTAGAAGAAAAGACTCGTTATCTATGGGAAAAGAGAGCATTACGTAAACTATTCAATGTGCCAGATAGCAGTACAAATATTAAGGAAACACAAGAGAAGCGATGTCAGGTAATGAAAGAAAAAAATAAACAGGCATTAAAGATAATAACTAAGCTAAAAACATTAAGTTTTGAAGGCAAAGATCGACATGATGAAATGATCAGGCAAAGAGAAGAAGAAATACGTAAAGCCCTAGAAATTCCTTCTGAATGTTCTGCACCATCTGAAAAGTCATTAGTGGATCTCATAGATCACTATGAAAAGCAGATTAAGCTCATGGAAGAATCATTTTTAACAAAAGTCAATATAAAAGATGAAGATGTCCTTAAATATGCTTCTGGGGGTTTAGCACTTGAGGGATTGAGCCAAACGAGAAACATTGATGCCGTGTTTAAGAAACGTGAACCACTGCTGTGTGTTCCAAAAGATTTTCAACTACTTGGACCAGAGCAAAGTCCAGTATTTCAGCAAAAGGAATTTACATCTCAAATAGAGGAAACCAGTTTTCAAAAAGCAGTTGAAAAAATAGGGATAAGTTTAAGTAGCTCAGTTAATTTAGATTTTATCGGCTATGGTCTTAAAGGTAGTATAAATTACAGCAAAGGTTCAGGATCTGAGAAAACCAGTAAGCGCTCAAGTCATAAGACTTATGTTTGTACAACAATATACAATTACATCCCATTAGCATCCTGCTACTTCACTAAGGATCAGCTTAGGCTTTCACAGGAAGCTCTAATTGCATTAAAAGACATTGAACAACTAATTGACATAAATTCAGATGAACAAGTTGTAAGAACCAAATGTACAGATTTTTTCCAGAGATTTAGCACCCATGCCAACCTGGGCCCTATACATTTCGGGGGAATATATTGGTGGAGAGCTTCCATGGAAGGCATAACATCTAATGAGATGCAAGAAGCTAAAAGAAACCTTTCTGAAGCACTAAACTTCTACATGGGTGCTAGTTATGCTGGAAGTGGAGCAGATTTTCACATATCAAAAATAAATACACTGGCTTCCATTGACAGATCAACCATCTCTAAATTTCAGAAAGATATTCAGTTCTCTTCCACCAGAACAGGAGGTCCTTCAGAAGTGGAGTCTCTCTTTCACTGGAAATCAGGTCTTGTATCAAGTAATAAGACTTGGAGTGTTATAGATCGTGGATTTCAGCTGATTCCCGTATGGGAGATAATTGTGAGCAATCATAGGGATCAGTTTACAGATATCATGAAACTTTCTTCGAGTTTAATTGATTCTTACACATTATCAACTGGTCTGACTTCAAAACTAATGGTTGGCGAAAATCGTGTAACTGCTTTGGAAAAAGCTAAACTTTTCCTACAGAAAGTAAAGTCCTGGAAAACTGAGGATTGTAAAGAACATTTGAAAACATTGATTGACTTTAAACAAACACTAAATGAAACCACCAAACGTTACAGTGCTTGGGTGAATTTATGCCTGTCAGATAAAGGTCTTCAAGAATTTTTATTGAATATTGTTAAGGGATATCAAGAAAGTACAGACAAGGATGTGTATCTCATAAAAATTTTACTTCAAGAATTACTTGAGACCCATATTTATTCAGTAGATCATTTTCCAGATGCTTCATTTATTATGAGGTGGATTTATAATTCTGAGCAGGATGAACTTGATCAGATTTATGTGTCTGAATTTAGGGAGCTCCTTGATGTTTTGAAGAAATCAAGAGAAAATGTTTCTCCCGTTACATTCTGTCTGTCATCATCCACAGAAGAACAATACCAAGCAAAGATTAAAGCTACGCAGCACATTAGTCTCTCACTTAATTCATTTTTAAAAACCATGAGGAAAATGAAACAGAAAGATACAGAATTACTGGTGCTCCTTATTGCAAATAACTCTGGATACTGTGTAAAAAATTCCTACTTCCGTAACATTTTAGGAAGTAAAGATGTAGAATGTTTGCAGAGTAGCATGGAAGAAGTCTATAAGGAATATTCAGATCTTAAAGCTCAGTGTGCTGAACAGGCGCAAGCATTTGTACTATACACAGGATTAACATCTTCAGGTGAATATAAAAAAATGACTGTGCAACAGAAAACAGACCGTTTGAATTTCATGGAAAGTCATCTAGAAGGTTATATTTTTTCTAATGTTGACAAAATCATTCATCAGCATTCACAATTTTGTAATTGGAGGAAAATGGAAGATAATCTAAGAGCATTTGCCTATGGAAATATAGAAAAAAAGGAATTTAGCACTGATGAAATTGCTAAAGAACTGGAAAATATCTGTCAGGACGAAATAAGGTTAATAAACCCTGATCAACAAAGTAACAGTAGTAACATGGACGAAGACTTTTTGCTATTGTTGAAAAGACTCAACCTTGTAGAATATTACCCACAAAAAATGAAAACAGCTGATTTTCATAAGATATTTAGATCTTCCATGTGTGAAACACAGACTTTAGGAGAAGACCAACTTTTATTCCACTACTTACAAAAGTTGCTTATGTTGGACTATCGTGCTAGATATGTACAATGCAAAAGTGCTGAAGCTCTCGGTCAGAAAAACACCCTAACCGTAAAGGAAGAGGATAGAAATGTCACAGCTGATAATTTCTTAGATGATTTCCTTGATGACAGCAATGAAGAATGTGAAAAACAAATTGCAAGTAATGAACAACCTATTCACCCTATGGATGTACAGATGGCACTTTTTCATTGTGCTAATGATTTCATGAGACAATATATTTACACAAAACTTTCAATTTGTCAATTTGCTCTACCTCTGTTGGTAAGTAATCCTAGCACAAAGTGTATCGAGTTTCCTCTTTGGTCTTTCCAAGAAGTTAAGAAGAAATGGAAATCAAAAAGTGGAGCAAACAAAGATGATAAATCTAATAACACATTTATTACTGCGGCTGAAACTCCTATCGTATCTTTCATTCGCTTTGGTCCATCAACTTCATCCAAGTCGCAAATAATTAACTGGTTGATGAGCAAACAAAGACATGACATCTTCTTTCACCGTCATTGCAAAGGAAGTAGCAAGAACTCTTTGCTAATAAATGGCATTACAGAAATTGCTTGGTATTGCCCAGGTGGGAAGGATGATGATGCATTTGATGACTGCATTGCATTTACTAATCTACATGGTGATGCCCGAGAACATGATAAACAAGTACAATTTTTAGAACAGATTTCCTCAGTCATTGTAGTCTTGTTCAATAACTCTGATGCAAGGGCAGGAGAAGGTAAAATGGTTCTGCAAAAATTATTGAACTCTCCAACTCCATTAATCTGTCTTCTTGCAGACAAAGAAAATACTCCACCAAAACTTGGTTCAAAATTAAAAATCGGGTTAAAAGACAGAAATGAAGCAGATTTGGTGCATGAAGTATCCACTGCGTTACAATCATTATTAATCAGTTCAAATCAAAGACACTCTCTTAATAAATGTGCAAGTATTGCCAGATGTCAAGGATTTATAGTGGATATCGATAAAGAGCAGTGTAAACAAGGAAGAGCTGAAGCTGAGGTTCTCTTGACCTTACTAAAAAAAAAAAATGTCTCTGCTATGAAGGCGGAATTTCTTCCATTACAAGGCGATCTGTGGCACATGTGGAGCATAAAAGACAAGGAACTCACTAGACTCAAGAGAAAGAATAACGTGAGTATTGAGCAACAGCGAAGCGACATTGAGTCTCAAAAACAAACAATAAGAAACAAGCAACTAGAAAAAGCATTTCCTCTGAATGACTTTATGAGGTCTTTCCTACATATTCTACACTCAAATGCCCAGTGCTCAAAACTGTATTTTCTACAATGGTTTAAAATGTTTTTGGATGAATTGTCTTCAGAAACATTATCCTCTCTATATCAACAATATCACAATGTTTGGTCAGATTTAAAAAAAGAAAAACAAAGGGGCAAAAATAAATGTGTTATCCAAAAAATGGAAGCCAACCTAGAACAACTATCGACCAAAATCAATATGTCAACACTTGGGCTTGAGCACATTCTGCGAGAACTGGGACAAATTTATGAACCTTTAGAAATCTTTCCTGAGAAACAGAAAAGCTTTTTCACTTTACCAAAAATTGCAGCACATCTTATGGTTTCAGGGTATCCAGTTGAGCTTATGGATGGTGATGCTGCACATGTACCAGTGAAGTGGATAGGAGCTGTTTTGGAAGAACTGATAAAAATATTGGGTGATAAAAAGCTTTATGTCCTTTCTGTACTAGGTATACAGAGCACAGGTAAATCCACTTTACTCAATGCTATGTTTGGCCTGCAGTTTGCAGTGAGTGCTGGAAGATGTACTCGAGGAGCATTTATGCAGCTTGTTAAGGTTGACGAAGAAATTAAACATGAACTAAACTTTGAATATATGCTTATTGTAGATACTGAGGGATTAAGAGCCATTGAAATATCAAACAATTCAGTAAACCATGATAATGAACTGGCTACATTTGTAATTGGATTGGGGAATATTACAGTAATCAACATTTTTGGTGAAAATCCTTCTGAAATGCAAGACATTCTCCAGATTGCTGTTCAAGCATTTCTGCGAATGAAACGAGTTAACCTAAGACCAAGCTGTCTGTTTGTTCATCAAAATGTTGGAGAGATCACAGCTAAAGAAAAAAACATGGAGGGAAGAAGGCGGCTTCAAGAGAAATTGGATGAAATGACATTGTGTGCAGCGCAACAGGAGCAGTGTGAGGTCACTTGTTTTAATGATGTCATTCAGTTTGATGTAAATACTCATATTCACTATTTTGCCCACTTATGGGAAGGTGACCCACCAATGGCCCCTCCAAATCCAAGTTACAGTGAAAATGTGCAAGAGTTAAAGAAGGTCATACTCTATTCAGGAAAACAGGAAAAAAAAGCTAATATTTTGAGTATTTCAAAGTTTAAAGCACGTGTTAATGATCTGTGGAACGCACTGCTTAATGAGAACTTTGTATTCAGTTTTAAGAATTCTCTTGAAATTGCTGCTTATAGCAAGCTGGAAATGAAACACAGTCAATGGGCTTGGTCTCTAAGAGAGCAAATGCTGATGCTTCAAAACACAATCCACAATCAAATTCACAATGATGTAATAAAATCTGTAGATATAGCATTCCTTACCAAGCAGTTTGATGAAAAATACAAAAACATTCTGGAGGATCTGAACAAATTTTTTACAGAAGAAAAAGATAGCGAGTTATTAGTGCAATGGAGGGCAAATGCAGAAAACAGACTCTGCACTCTTAAAGGTGATCTTATAGACGAGGTGAAGAGAAAAGCTGATGAATTGTTTACAGCAAAACAGAATAGTAAAGAAATGAACCATTTTAAGGAGAAATATGAAGATGAAATGTTTGAGAAAAGCAAAAACATGGCCTTGACTTTGAAAGGAAGAAAACTTAATGATGAAGAATTGCAGGAAAAATTTGATGAGATGTGGAATGCCTTGATTACTGAAGTAGCCAACACAATAGTTATGCCTCAGCCTCCTAAGATTCACCAAGATTTAGAAAATGTTTTCCTAGAACGCTTCAAAACAGAAACCAATCTTATTGATACAATTCGTCATTCTTATAAGTGGAAGAATTTTCTTGCAGTGTTCACGAAGCACATTCAGAGCAAACGAAGATTGTGGATTATTCCTGAAAAGCTTCAACCTGATGAGAAGATGAAAATAAAAGATAAAACATATGATCTAAGGAGGAGAATTGATGAATATATTGATAAAAAGGAGCAAGACAAAATGGATTATCAGTGCATCTATTTTCATGAAATTTTGAACCTGATAAACATGGAAATATCTACAATGCTGGAAAACAAGTTGAAATATTTAGCAGAATACAGACTGTATGTATCGCTGTTCTTGTGTCAAAAAGCTGCCGAAAGATTTGTCTTCATCTCAGATGGTTTTAGAAAAGCTAATAATCCTCTTGATTACCTAGAAAGTAAAAAGAATCAATTTTGGCAAAGTTTTAAAATCTCCTGCAAAGAAACAACAGAAACGGCATCACTAGCGGAGTTCTTATGCAATATGCTAAAAGGTTCCATCCAACAACAAGTGATAGAAAAAGCTGCGATTCAGTTAGCTGGTGACATGAAAAGCAATGACCCTTCTTTAAATGGGAACAGATCTAAACTAGAGTACTCTTTACTGAAGTCATTGGCAGAAAAGGAAAGATTCAGAGATTATATTAAATATATCAAAGATCCTAAATCAGCAGTTGAAGTTTTTATCCAAAAACGTGTTCACAAGATTTGTAGTGAAAAGGCCAAGATCTCTGAAATTCTGAAGATTAACGTGGATTTTTTTAGACAACTCATATCAAAAACTATAGATAAATCAACTGTGGAGGTCACAGACAAACGCGGAGATGTTAAATCATGGCTGGAAAGGTTTTGCCAAGGGCTTAAAAATGATATGAAACTGTCAGCAAGTGACCTGAAAAGTGTTCGGTATCAGAACATAAGTGACATAGGTTTTCTCAAGGAGGCAATGACTAAGGCTTTACAAATAGTAGTGCAATCCCTGAAAGAGGAGCTATCTGTATACGATCTGAATACTCTTGAAAGTAAGACCTTCACAATGTTGTTTGGCCAGTTTTCTGGATGCTGGAAACAGTGTCCATTTTGTGAAGCCGTTTGCACACATACTACAAGTTCACATGATGGATGCCATAGTATGCAGTTCCATCGGACAAATGGTTTAAGAGGTTGTCACTGGGATAAAACCAGATATTTTTGCACAGAGATATGCACTACTCTTGTAGCAAGTGATTTAATATGTGTAGTAGATGATGAAAAAAGATTTTTCTACAAAACGTATAAATATGCAGGTGCTCCTTACAACCAGTGGTCTATTACTCCAGACAACTCCGCATTATCCTACTGGAAGTGGGTCACCTGGCGTTTTGAATCAGATTTTGAAAAATATTACAATTTAAAGTTTCAAGATAAAGGAAAAATCCCTTCACAATGGAGATCAATATCCAAACAGGATGCCATTAGGGAGATTGAAAAACGTATGTCATCTACAACACACAATTATGTTGGTGCACTAAGACAAACTATTAAAGGGGTTATCCCGCATTTAAAAAGAGAGTCTGACCAGATGTGATAAAATACAAATTACTCGCCTATTAAACCCACTGCTGATCTACCGCCGCAGCTTCAGTGGTCCCAGCAAATTCCTGCTTTACTTAGCTGTAGAGATCACATGCATGTCCTTTCTACTACAATCACTGACCTCAGTGGTGATGCCTGAATGTACGACACGCGACTGCTGCGACCATTTAGTTATGTGCATGTACAGCATGTCATCACTACAGCAAAGTAAGAGACCTGCTGGGGATTCAACACATGAGTAATGGTTATTTTATCACTTTCTCTGGTCTCTGACTTTTTTTTTCTTTTGGCAACCCCTTAAGTCGCTAGATAAACAGATTGCTCAGAGATTGATAAAAAGCTGAAGTATTAATAGTTCTAGACAAACATTGAAAACAAGGCTAGAAGGCATATATATATACTGGTTATTATGATTTATTATTGGTTACTAAAGCATTCCTGAGCTCAGTTAAGGCTTACATTGTTAAATATATGCACATGTATAGAAGAGCAAATGAATAACTCTATACCATCTGTTTCAGAATTTGTTAAACAGACTGATCATGTAGCATTAGTATATTGCTAAACAAAATCCAGCTGTCTCTTCCCCATGCGTACACCCTTTGTGTGAGCGAAGATCAATTGCAGCTTTTCTTGTGAGGCTTTGTAAATGTCCTTGTAAACTTCTGATTGTCCTGTTCACATGCCAACATATCTGAATATGTGTATCAAGGAAGTTTCAAAATGAAATGGAGAACAAGATGGTGCATCGCGAACACTATGGTTTCTCTCACATCAACCATGTTAATGCACTCATTGCAAATAATGGGTTGTATTTTAAGCAACTAACATTCAGGTATAGTTGAAAAAACCTTCAATACATCAGAGGGAGATCTCTGATCATCAGGGTGGACATCCCCACCAATGACATTCTCTACATTGATTTTTTTTTTTCTCACTTGCTTGAAAAGTCTGGTAAAGCTAATTATTTGAATTGATTGCATGTAAAAAAAAATATAATATCCTATGAGTGTTTAGGTCTATTTTAAAGAGAACCTGTCAGGTACTTTATGGTGTCCTCACTGAGGCAGCATAAGGTAGTGACAGAAATGTTGTTTTCAGTGTAATTCTGGGGTAATATACAGGGAATTTTAAGAATTTACAGCCTATTCCAGTTCCCAGCCAGCGAGGAGTCCAGTTTATTCCGGAGGTGCTGCTAGCTCTGCCCATTTATTATACTGCATACTAAGAAAACTACCAATCACTGAAGATGGACGGGCCACTAGGTCCTTGTGAATAAACTGGACTCCATCTCTTGCTTGGAGCTGCAGAAACATGTAGAAACGAGCTCTAAATTCTTAAAATTCACTGCACATTATCACACACGTGACAGACCACTAAAATCAGCATGTCTGTCACTACTTTTATGCTGTACTCAGTGAGGACACCATGAAATATCTGGCAGTTTCCCTTTAGTTACTTCAAGTAAAGACAACCAAATGTCACTTTAGTTTGTTGTATTCATATTTTCTTTGTATCATACTCACTATTACTCACGATTTTGCTGTGTTTCTATATGTAATGTTACAATGTTGAGTACAGCTGGTGATGTGACTTACAGTTCATGCTATTGCTTGTATGTTACAAAACCATGTATTCTTGTATTAATAAACATATAGTAATCTCCACTGAAATATTTATCTTACTTTAAAAAATATATATATATTCATGACTACTTTCATCTATATAGTATACTAGCTGATACACCCATCCTCAGCTAACTTAATTTGATACAGCAATTTACGTTTTTCCACAGAAAATTTTATGAAATCAAGGTTTCTTTAGAGTAACCGAGGAATAAAATACTGTGTATATATACACATAGAGGAGCGTTAGATTCTCCTCAGGCTGCTTGTATGGATGTCCCTCTGCAGAATGTGCCACCCCTCCCACTCTCCTCATTTAGGACTTAAAGAATGGTTGTGCCAAATTTCATGTTTGCATGACACCAGGAAGTTACATTATATATGGGTGTCAATACTTTTGCATTTAGAATTGAATTTTCGAGTTTTGACCCCTTTACTTTTCCTATTTAGGACCTAAAGAAATTTCATGTTTGTGCGACACCGGAAAGTAAGAGAATTAGTGGCGAATCAGTCAGTGAGGGCTTTCACCTTTTATAATTAGATTAGGTACATTATATAGGGGTGGCAATACTTTTGCACTTAGCATTGAATAATCGAGTTGTGACCCCTTTCCTTTTTCTATTTAGGACCTAAAGAATGGTTGTGCCAAATTTCATGTTTGTACGACACTGGGAAGTAAGAGAATTAGTGGCGAGACAGTTAGTCAGTGAGGGCTTTCACCTTTATTTATATTTTTATATATGTATTTAGATTACTTAACCCCTTGAGTGGCGGGTTTCCTACCACCCTGTCGTGCCCACCAGGGCAGGTTTTTTAAAATGGTCTAATCATTGAATTTCAACTAATTTTGCAGTTGCGTCTCAAGAGCCATAACTTTTTCATTTTTCCATTGACATGGCCATATAAGGGCTTGTTTTTTGCGGGACAAGTTGTGATTTTTTAAACAGGGGGGAGGAAAAAAAGAAATGGGGAAAAAAAGAAAAAAAGGGGCCATGTCATTAAGGGGTTAAATAATGTATTAACTTCCTTCTCTGGGTCATTACCACGCACGGATACCACATGTGTGATTGTATTTTTGATTTTTTTACAAAGTAAAGGGCGACAAGTGTTTTTATAATTTTTTTTATAATTTTTTAACTTTTTTTTTTTACATTTTTTTTTTTGTCCCTTTAGGGGACTTCCACAGGGACCCATCAGGACCCCTGATAACATTCCGGGGGTCCGATGGTGACAGCCCTTTACATGCTGCAGTGACAGCCCTTTACATGCTGCAGTCACATAGACTGCAGCATGTAAAGGGTTAACACAGCAGAGATCGGAGGTTTTCTCTGATCTCTGCTGTAAGAGCTGGTACCTAGCTGTCCTCTGACAGCTAACAACCAGCTCTCCCTGCCACAGAGACCATGGGCTTGCTTCTGACAAGCCGATGGTCTCTATGGCAACTTGTAAACAAAGCAGGACATTGCCGACATGTCGGCAATATCTTCTGCTGGTTTTTCAAAGCCCTTGCACTGCTCTGTGTGGGTCTGTGCAGGCAGAGCACACTGTCACAGCTTGTGGCATTGTGCTCTGCAGCTCCCATAGTGATACATAGCCCGGAAATCTTCCGGGCTATGTTGCTATGAGCAGTGGAGCTCGTCCCGGAAAATTTCCGGGCGTGCCACTCAAGGGGTTAAAGGAGTTGTCGGGTTACTGGAAAACTCCCCTTTTCAATAGGACCCCCTGTGTGAAAATAATAAACAGATATACTTACCTCTACACGGATGTCAATGAGAGGTTACAGCATCAATGCCAGTTCTTCTAGTGCTCACATCCTGAGCACCATGATGCCAGGAGTTCAAGCACGTGGTGCTGCAGCCATCACATGATTTGCTGCGGTATCTGTCACAACAAATCCAGGACCATGGAGAGCTGCAGCGATGAATCCCGATGGCCATGGAGGGGTAAATATATCTCTGTTTATTATTTTTAAACTGGGTCTTATTGAAAAGGGGTTGTCCAGTAACCGGACAACTTGTTTAAAGGAGAATTTCCTGAGCTTCTCTGTCCCCATGACAACACTTTCTTCTATGTGCTCTGTAAGTTTAGGTTAGTCAAAGGGATATTGTGTGGATAGAAATTTTCACTCTCACATGGGTATTCACAGTGGGTTAACAATTTAACACATTTACTAATGAAAATGCTGAAAAAAGAGCATAGGGTACTTCTAAAGTAAATGATAGGGTTAATGGTACCTGCAAAATATCAAAGGCACAGAATATCCATATAAAACCCCCTTTCAAGCACATGCTCACTCATGTCCCATGGCTCAAACGCCTAGTTCACTAACTACTACCGAAACAACAAAAATACAATAACTATGGAAATGCATGTTTAAACATTGCTTAACCCCATGGTGTTAGGAATTGTATACAGTATATGTCACAGTTCCAGGGAGTTAACAGCCACAGCTATACATTTACAGCACGGGCTTAGCTCTTGGCTTCAGATCAGTCGGCAGCAGGTGTCAGCTGTATATTACAGCTGACACTCTGCTGAAATGCCAGGGATTGGAAATAATATAAATCCCAGCCATTTAGCTCCTTATTGTTGCTATACTAGATGGAAGCCTAACAATGGACTTGCCATACCTTTTAAAGCCCTGCCAGGGCCCATTAGAATGCCTGTCTGCATTTTGCTGACTTGTAGTAACATGTATAATACATTGCAATATATAATACATTGCAATACATATGCACTATATAAATGTGTAAAATAAATGATAATTCAATACTGATTTTGCAGTGCATTATGCAGATGATGAGGTGTATGCATGTTGAAGTCTACAAATGGGTAAAAAAAAAAACATGCAAAAAGGTTTATTTATATAAAGGATGTAATCTAGTCTGTATCAGTGCGTCTGTGATGTCCCAAACTATAACACCACATTTAAGAAATGAGATGAGCGACATTAAATACTTTTTTTGCCTACTTATTTATTCTGCTTAAACAAATGGCATAAGTGTTTAAAAAGTTGTATATTCCCCAAAATGTTACAATACAAAATTACAGCTTGTCATACAAAAAGCAAGCCTTCACACAGCTTCCATTAACGGTAAATAAAAATGTAATGGGTCCTCGAATGTGGTAAAACCATTTTTTTTCCTCTCTAAATCTATATTGTGCAATAGTAGTGTAAAACAAATTATATATAAATTTGGAAATGCAGCAATTATACTGACCTGAGAATAAAGTGAATATGGCTTTTATTTGTACCACAAGATAAATGCCTCAAGTGAACAAACCAAAAAACAATTGTGAAATTGCTTTTTATCATTACGTCCAAAAAAAAACAACTCCTTTTCAATACATTATATGTACCCCTAAATGGTGATGTTTAAGAATACAACTTTTCTTAAAAAAGAAAAAAAAAAAAAAAAGTCATCCAAGGGCTGTCAATGGAAAAAAAAAACAAAGTTAGGGCTCTTACAAGGCAGGGATAGGAAAAAGAGTAAAACAAAATTGATGGGTTCTGAATGTCAGCATAGGTCTTGTCTTTTAGGAGTAAGAGTATAATGATATTTCTTTATTTATATAGTGCCAATATAACACTGTATGAACCAGTCACCAGCCAGTGAATATACAGATATAAAAGAGCGTTAGGGCATTATAGCAGGATGAAGGGGTAAGGATGAAGGGGATGGGGGGTTGCTCCAGTCAATCCAATCTGATCAGCTTCTAGAATGAAGTAAATTCTAGACTGGACAAAAGAGTCATTGGATTTTGTGTATCTGGACTTTTTCGAAGTGTTTGATACTGTGCTACATAAAAGATTGGTATATAAAATGGGAATGCTTGATCTAGATGAGAATGTGTGTAAGTGCGTAAGCAACTGGCTCAGTGATAGAAAGCAGAGGGTGGTTATTAAGGGTACATACTCTGATTAGGTCACCGTTACTAGTGGGCTACCACAGGGGTCAATACTGGGCCTTATTCTCTTAATATATTTATGACCTGGTAGAAGGATTGCGCAGTAAAATATCAATATTTGCAGATGATACAAAAACTATGTAAAGTAATTAGCAGGAGAGGACAGATTGCGGTTTTAACTAGTTAGGGGCTTGGGTAGAAAATTGGCAAATGAGGTTTAACATTGATAAATGTAAGGTTATGCACATGGGCAGGGGAAATACATGTCACCATTACACGCTAAATGGGAAACCACTGGATAAAACTGACATGGAAAAGGACATGGGTATATTAGTTAAGTCTAAGCTTAACTGGAGCAACCGGTGTCAGACACCTTCTGCCAAGGTAAATAGGATCATGAGGTGCATCAAAAGAGTCTAGGGGCACATGACAAGAACATTGTTCTTCCTCTTTACAAGTCACTGGTTGGACCACACATTGAATATTGTGTACGATTTTGGGCACCGGTACTCAAGAAAGACAAATCAGAGTTTGAGCGAGTTCAAAGGCGGGCAACAAAAGGAATAAATGGAATGGGTAGACTACTAAGCAGTAGAGGGGCACCATAATAACTATGTATAAATACATTAGGGGACAATACAAAGATCTCTCTCACGATCAATTTATCCCCAGCACTGCCCTTCTAACAAGGGGGCATTCTCTACAACTGTGTAAAAATATTAAACCCCAAATCAGGAGGAATGGGGCACAAGCACAAAATAACTGACAGGACACCAGATTTAACCAAACACAATAACCACTTATTATTAAGTGGATTGACTCAGTGGTCGGCCAGAGCTTTAATCACACTTGAAACTCAAATAAGGAAGATGAAAAAATGCCTTTGCAGCGCCACCCATTGGATAGCAGCATTCCTTCTAGGTGCTCTCCTCAAGGAGAGACAATACCTCTCCTGACTTAAAACTCAATAATGGAAAATATTATATATGGATAAAGACCCAATTACCAGCTAGCACAGAATTTGTATGTGCGCCAAAACATTATTTTTAACCAAACACCGTCAACAATATGGTTGCGTGCCCACTACACAACTCTACAACCCCCAGCCTACTGAAAAATGGCCTTCTCCACACCATCTTGATTTTCTAAAAGTGGGATATCCTTAGCCATTCCCATAAGATGCACTCCATCCGAAAGCAGCAGGCCATGATTATCCCCTTCAAGCTGCCTACAGCGCAACACCACTCCATCTTGGGCATGGACAAAATGAGACACCTTGCTGTTAAAAAGCTTCCGGACCCTCAATGGTATTACCATCCCGGGCCGTATGCTGGACCAGGACCAATTGAGGAAATAAGGAGACAAAATATTCCAGGTCAGACTGGATCAGAGATATGCATATATACGAAGTCAGACCAGCACTTTAGGGATTATTTTCTTAAGAAGTAGCAATTTTTATTCCTCAATAAAAAGACATTGTGACGTTTCGATCCTTAGTGGTAGGATCATTATCAAGCATAAATGAAGATACAGACCACACAGTACTATATACCAACACATAAACCACACTTACCCAATTACTGACATGGACACACCAATAAACACACCCACAAACGAAGACAATTGGGCTCGGAGTAGGCAGCTCAGCTGATATTCATGAAGATTAAAACACAAATAAGAGCAAATATATTGCATCACCTGAGTAGAGCAGATAAACACATGTATCGCGCATAGTGTGCTTCTTACGTCAGCGTCCCATAGCTTAAATTGTGCAGGTGCACGTTCACAACCAATGAGTAATGTGCCCATGCCCTTATCGTGTCAAAAGACGGCACGGCGCATGCGCCGCCGATGTCATAGGCATACCTCACTAACAGGGCCGTGCTCAGCTCGTCATCAAGGTCCCCGCCCTTACCCGAACATGGCAGCCACTCACGACTGCGCCTGCGTGAGACAACTCACAGCGCTAGCACCATACAAATAAAGATATATTAATTTTATAGAAAGGACCAAGTATATTGCGCTAACGGGCTTCACCTCCGGCCACTATATAGTGCTCAGTATTCACACTGCTTACACAGAGTGACAATAATCCGTGATCACATACAAACCATGACTACACTATTCAACTAACCTAATCGCAACACCAACAGTGTAGGATTAGTGTAGATTAAAGAGATATTTTAAAGGGGTAATTTAAACTATCCAATATTCAACATAGGCCAAGGAAATAACCCATAAGGGATTCAAAGCCTATATCTATCCATAAAGCCAGACAATGGTATGGTGGGCCAATACGAAAAACCGATAGATTTTCTCCTTCACATTGTGAATAATATGAAGACCCACTGATAGGAACTACAATATCCCTTGAAAGAACTTAGTTAGACAAAACTCATTACATATTAAAAAAAGCGTTGCAACTAGAGATGAGCGAGCACCAAAATGCTCGGGTGCTCGTTGCTCGAGTCGAACTTTCCACGATGCTCGAGAGTTCGTTTCGAGTAACGAACCCCATTGAAGTCAATGGGCGACTCGAGCATTTTTGTATATGACCCATGCTCCGCTAAGGTTTTCATTGGTGAAAATCTTCAAAACCTACGAAAGTGATGGAAACGACACAGATACGGATAGGGCAGGCGAGGGGCAACATGCTGGGCTGCATCTCAGGCTCCCAGGTACCACTATTAAGCCACAATAGCGGCAAGAGTGAGCCCCCCCCCTAACAATGTTTACTTTGGACAAACCCTCATTAGCAAGGCACACCTTAGTTAAGCACCACACTACCTCCAACCAAGCACAAGCACTGCCTGCGGGACACACCGCTGCCTCTTCTCCTGGTTTACATGCTGTCCAACCCCCCCGCATGACCCTGCGTCGTAGGCATGAAGTGGACTTCGATGCTAGTTCATCTGTGACGGGCTCATTAAATCAGTTACCTTTCCTTTCCCTGCTCCAATGACTGGATTAGCAGGAAAAAGCTCCACAGCCCCAACCTGGTGTACTTGCACTTCCCCCGGGACATAGGCCTCAGCCCACACCCTCAGCAAACGCGGGCATGAAGCGGACTTCGATGCTAGTTCATCTGTGATGGGCTCAGTAAATCAGTTACTTTTCCTTTCCCTGCTACAATGACCGAATTAGCCAGGAAAAAGCTCCACAGCCCCAACCTGGCGCAGTTGCAGTTCCCCCGGGACATAGGCCTCGGCCAACAGCTTCAGCAATCGTAGGCAGGAAGCAGACTTTTACTGCACCCAGGACATAGGCCTCTGCACAAACCCTCAGCAATCGCGGGCCTACAGCGGACTCCAATGCTAGCGTAGCTGTGAGCGTCTCATTAGCGCTGTATCGCTCCACTTGTTTGTCCCAATGCAGTGTCTCGGATAGCTGCGGTAACGTCAGATAAAATACAGGTTGGCTTCGGCCCACACTGCATGCCCGAGTCAGACTGGGTTTTTTTTATTAATAGTCGCAGGCAGGTACAACTCCGCTCTGGGAAGTCTATGTGGACCCACAGCATGGGAGGGTCCCAGGAAGCCACCGACGGTACATAAATAAATCCCATTGCAGTCCCCCGGATAGCTGAGGTAACGTGGGATAAAGTACAGGTGGGCTTCGGCCAACACTGCATGCCCTAGTCAGACTGTTTTTTTTTTATTAATAGTCACAGGCAGGTACAACTCCGCTATGGGAAGTCTGTGTGCACCCACAGCATGGGTGGCTCCCTGGAGCCCACCGACAGTACATAAATAAATCCCATTGCAGTGCCCCGGACAGCTGAG
The DNA here is from genome assembly GCF_035609145.1 of Eleutherodactylus coqui. Lineage (NCBI taxonomy): Eukaryota > Metazoa > Chordata > Amphibia > Anura > Eleutherodactylidae > Eleutherodactylus > Eleutherodactylus coqui. The sequence goes on along the minus strand of NC_089839.1, from coordinate 179,629,898 downwards.
CTAACATCAGATAGAATACAGGTTGGCTTCGGCCCACACTGCATGCCAGAGTCAGTCTGGCCTTTTTTCATAGTCACAGGTAGGTACAACTCCGCTATGGGAAGTCTGTGTGCACCCACAGCATGGGTGGGTCCCAGGAAGCCACCGACGGTACATTAATAAATCCCATTGCAGTGCCCCCGATAGCTGAGCTAACGTGTGATCAAATACAGGTTGGCTTCGGCCCACACTCCATGCCCGAGTCAGTCCGGGTATTTTTTATGGCACACTGTGATGGGAAAACTTAGTGCACCCATACTATGCACAGACCCCTGTAATATTCCTGTAGCAAAGGTATTAGCTGACCCCACTAACAGTTATGTTGCAGAAGTCTAGGGAGACACCAGTAACATTTCTGTAGTTACAGTATAGACAGACCCCAGTAACATTTCTGTAGCAGCAGTATAGGCAGAGCCCAGTATTAGTAACATTTCAGTGGTAACAGTATAGACAGACACCAGCAACATTTCCGTAGCAGCAGTATAGGCATAGCCCAGTATTACTAACATTTCAGTAGTAACAGTATAGACAGACCCAGTAACATTTCTGTAGTAACAGTATAGGCAGACCCCTGTAACATTTGTGTAGTAGCAGTATGGGCAGACCCCTCTAACATTTGTGTAGCAGCAGTATAGACAGACCCCTGTAACATTTCTGCAGCTGAAGTATAGACAGCCCCCGGTAACATTTCTGCAGCTGAAATATAGGCAGACCCCTGTAACATTTCTGCAGCTCAAGTATAGGCAGACCCTTGTAACATTAATGCAGTTACTCTCCTCTCCTTTGGCCCAAACAAGTTTCTCAGATAACTGTGGTAACACGAGAGAAAATGCATGATGCGCATTGCTGATCCCCTGTCCCCAAGCAGGAGCAGGAAGTGGCCTTACAAGGCCAAGAAACCATGACCAGGACCCGCTGTAGCCTGTGTTGAAAGGATGTGAGCGGGCCCTTGGCCAGGCTCGGTCCCAGCAAATACCTTGTGAGACCCAAGGTACTGACATAGCAATGGGCAGTCCATGTGCCTACACAGTATTCATTCTGTCTAGGTGTCGGATAGCTCTAGCGACACCGCAAGAAGAAAGGCATGTGCACTATGCACCCTACCCAAGTCAGTCAGTCACTTTGTGCAGTACAGGGAAATCACTGCTATGGTAACATTATGTAGCAGAAGCATATGCAGACCCCAGAACCATTTTTGTAGCAGCAGTATAGGCTGTGAGGAAGGAAGAGCAGCAGCCAGAGGATTCAGAGTTTCAGCAGTGGACTGCGTAGAAGACTGGGTGCCCGATACACTGCTGGATGCATTTTCTGCCATCCACGACAGGACCTGCTCACACTGCTCTGTTTGCAATAAAGGTCTACCACGTGGACCTATAAATTGTGATATGAAGCTGGGGACCCCAGAAACTTGCCTCTCTCCTAATCCCGCAGCAGCCGGCTGGGATACACCTGGATGAGGAACTCGGCCTGTGCCCACACCCTCACTTGGAACTCCGCATCCTTGCCCGCGTCCACATCCTCGACCCCTACCCCTCAGCATGGTGGATTACGAATAGAGCAGACACAGACCGCTGTAAATAATTATGTAATTATATGCATACACTTTCACGCAGAGAGCGGAATCAAAACGCTAACTCCAGGCAGAAAAAAATGGAAGAAAGGCCGCAAACAGGCCTAGCAATGCAATAATGATGCACCAAAACTCCCACCAGGCACCCAGTAAAATGCAGAGGGTCAGAGGTAGCCCAACGAAGGAGCTTTTTGGTTTTTTTTTAAAAAAAGAAGACAGGCTGTATACTGTGTATATCACTTTACCTCTATAAGTACCTGTGTTGGCCGTACGCTGAGCGTCAAATTCACTGCAGACACAGGCTGGTGAAAATAATCTTCGAATTATGTGCGTAGACTTTGTCGCTGAGAGCAGTCTAGTAAGGCAAACTCCAGGCAGAAAAAAATAGTGAGGAAGGCCGCAAACAGGCCTAAGTGCAATAGTGATGGACTACAACTCCCATCAGACAACCTGTAAAATGCACGCGGTCACAGACAGCCGTAAAAAGGAGCTTTTGTTTAAAAAATTTTTTGAAAAAGAATATCGGCTATATAGCGTGCATATGACTTTCCCTCTATCAGGGGCTGTTGCCATACGCTGTGCGTGAAGTTGACGGCAGACACAGAGCGGTGTAAAAATTTTTGGAATTATTGGCGTACAGTTGGAGGCTGACAGCGGTTATGTAACGCTAACTGCAGCCAGAAAAAAATTATACGGAAGGCTGCAAACCGGCCTAGCTGTGCAATAGTGATGGACTACAACTCCCATCAGACAACCTGTAAAATGCACACGGTCACAGGTAGCCCTAAGTAGGACCGTTGGGGTTCTTGTACACAGGATCCTACACTACCACTCTCCCTATCTCAGCAACGCTGTCCCTATACTATGTAGTACAGACTTCAGCCTAAGAACGCTATAGCTGTAATGGGGCTGCACGCCCGATATACAAAAAAAAAAAAATTGCAAGCAGCAATAACAGTAATGCACGTGGTCAGATGTGGCCCTAAGAAGGACCGTTGGGGTTCTTGTACACAAGATTCTACACCAACACTTTCCCTATAGCAGCACCAGCACTGTCCCTGACCTCTCCCAGTGTGTGACTGTGGCGAGCCGCGGGCGGCCCCACTTTAAATACTCGAGGTCACTTGATCTCGCCAGCCACTCACTGCAGAGGGGTGGGATAGGGCTGGAATGTCACAGGAGGAAGTTGTAATGCCTTCCCTGCGTTTCTATTGGCCAGAAAATGTCGCAAAACTTTCAGGGAAGGAAATGGAATTGACTCGAACATCGCGTGGTGCTCGCCTCGAGTAAAAAGCATCTCGAGTACCCTAATACTCGAACGAGCATCAAGCTTGGACGAGTACACTCGCTGATCTCTAATTATAATAGACAAGTGATGGCAAACACACTCGGCTTTTAAGGGAATTAAGTCACGTGATAGACAGACCATTGTTTCTTACAGCAGCAGCGCCCGTCCCATTGAAAGCAATCAGAGAAACTCTGCAATCCTCTGCAGTGGCTGTGACAGCTTTGGCAGTGAATCTCTGCAATCCCGAATTGATATGAAAATGCTTCGCATCCCTGGGGAACTAACAAGGTGGGGAGCGCGATAGGGGGCAGGATTCACGGGCCCATATCGCGCTCACCTGTGTGAAGTTAGCCTAAGTCCTTGCTGATACAATGTGGGTGAGATAAAAGTTGGAAGAGCCAATATTTAGCTGGTTCTAATTTGAGCACTATAATGAGCGATGACACAAATATTTGGAAATGGGAAGGCGTCGAAGGGGCCCATCATGCAACCCAACTCCAATTCCTTACGGATTTTTTCACTGGTGATTTCTGGAGAATCCCAAACCGATTTAAAATTCCTAGAAATACAACGAGCGGAACAGTAAACAAACAGAATGAAAAAAAAAAAAGAAAAACCTCTTCTAAGTAGGGTGGTCCTCGATTTCTCGCAGTACTGGCTCAGTCATAATAGTATCTCACAAACATGAACCAACGTCCTCTGGTCTACCAAGACCCTAAAGGCGGAGTGCAGTGGTGAGGTGACTGAGCAGCAGAGGATGGAGCATGGAGTGACCACTGCCACAGGTGTCATACTCATAACAGAATCTATAGGAAGTGTGGAATCTACAATGTTCTTCAGTGACTAACCAACAGCCTGCCTCAACCCCCCCCCCCCCCCCCATGGCCTATGTATCCCAAATCCAGACGTAAAGGTGGAATTCCTCATCATAACACTACCATGCTGGGCTGCTGTACGAACTTTATCCATTGAAAACGGTGTCAAAATTAATAAATAGCTGGTAGGTTTTATCAGGGAAGTGTTGACTAATAATGCCACCCAAAACTGAAAACGTCTGAACCCAATTATTGAAGGTTTTTGCCACCTTAGGTTGCCTTTTCACCCTGCAATTAAAGCGATGCTCCCTATCAACCCTAGGGAAATTCAGGGAAATTAGCAACCAAATATTGACATATTCGTTTTTCAATATTTTATCGCTGGTCTCCTGAGACAAATGAGATACAACGGGGAAGGGAAAGGGGTTGCTACAAAATATGTATCCCTAAAAGTCAGAGCTACACCGCCTGAGGCTTCACCATCAACTGAGGTTCACCAAATAACTCGCCCTCTGACCCACCCCTGAAAAGAGATAGCATCACTGCTAACAGGGAAGCATCATCATGTAAGTCAATCTTATCCCAAACCCGCAGATAGTCAGACTTATCGGTCTGTGATGGCATGGACAAAACCGGAGGTGCCACAGAGACCACAGGCGGGATCAAAGACAGAGGTGTTGGGGATTCGGGTCTACCAGGTGCAGGTGTGTCAGTAGTAATACTATTACTACTGGGGCTGATATAGGGAACATTGTTACTAATAGTATCCCCTATATCGACAGTAGTAATAGTTACCCGCACAGTAGCTCCAGTAGTTATAGAACCCCCTATGAAACCCATATATTTACCCTCCTCCTGGTCTTCCGAGCGCCGCTGCTCCTGGCAGAAGTCTGTGCTCCCACAGCAGTGCCTCCTCCCCTGACCTCTTCTCCTGTGGAACTAAGAAGAAGAGGTCAGAGGAGGAAGATCCTGGATGCACACACTGCGCCAGTGTGTGTAACCGACCGTGGTGCCGCAAAGTGACTATCAGCCGGGGAGCTGCAGCACACTGGCTGGTAATTGCCTTCTTGGTGATGAGACATTCTGAAAGCAGTACAAAAGTGGGACAAATGTCCCAAAAGCGGAACTAATGGCTGTCCTGCTCGGATCCTGGCGGAAAGTGGGACACTGGGTCCCAAAGCAGGACTGTCCCGCCTAAATCAGGACGTCTGGTCACCTTAGATATGCATACAGGAACACAAGCTGATACCATAGAGATACTGTTCCCGAGTTCATGGACAGGATTGTCTATATACCATATTCATCATAATGGAGTGTTTATCCGACCTAATGGGACTGTGTGATGCATGGATTTATTTCCCTGTATATCAGGACTGATCACTACTCAGTGGGGGGGGGAAGGTTTCTCTCACAGTTGTCAGTGCATGATCTCTCTGCGCCTATAGTTAGTATGGAACGCATATTGCGTTCCAACAGCTAGAGAGGACGCCTACCTCAGATCACTTGATTATGGGAAACACCCAGATGACGTCAGAATCACATAAGGAGTCCACCCAGCATCCCCCACCGCGGGAATTCCAAAAACAAAATTGAGGTACGATATGTACCTCTTTATATGTATGCACTTTACACCGTTTTCTTATGTTTTATTAAGGTGTTTTGTATATGCCAAAACGCATTGCTCCTGTATTTTATTGTACGTTATGTTCTAAAATTAAATAAGAATATTCATCATTATAAAAAGACCAGAGTGTCCTGAGTTCACCGCCAGTAACTACTCTGGTTACCATCCCTTGGAGGTGTAGTGCCCCAGAACAACGGGGCCCCTCCTAAGAAGTGTGGATGTTGTATATTGTATTGTCAGTGTTTTCTGTGTTGTGTGGTTGAGGGGTCTTGCATCTAAATGTGTTAAATGCTTGAGTAATGTATCTTGTGTATGTCAGGTGACTGGGACTATTTATTTGAATGCTAGAGAGTTCTGGGTAGTTCTGAGTTTGGAGAGAGTGAGGAGAGGTGTTTAAGGCAGCTGTCTATGGGCACCATTAACCCACAGACACAGAATGGAGGAAGCAAGGAGAATAAGCCTCTGCTAGTGTGATGATCTAAAGTCTGAGAAGCCACGTACTCTGGAGTGGCCAGTGAGTGTGGACTGGTAGAGAAGCAAAGTGCGTGAAGTAAGAGCGGAACCGGACCAGGACCTGCAGATACTTAGACTATAGTTTCTCCTGTTTCTCCATGGATTCTCCATGTCATACTCCTGAACTCCTTTTTTTCCTGACACAAATGGATTTTTGCCTGCACAGTGCTTAAGCCAAGTTAATTTCACTGTCAAGGCCCTCTGTTGTTTCTCTCAAGTTGTCCAGGACAAGATCCCTCCGACTCTAATAAATAGATCGCGGGTCCTCTGAGCTGATGGACATTTATCAGAGTGGCAGATTAAAGGGGTTGTCCCGTGGCAGCAAGCGGGTCTATACACTTCTGTATGGCCATAATAATGCACTTTGTAATGTACATTGTGCATTAATTATGAGCCATACAGAAGTTATAAAAAGTTTTTTACTTACCTGCTCCGTTGCTAGCGTCCTCGTTCCCATGGAGCTGACTAATTTTCGCCCTCCGATGGCCAAATTAGCCGCGCTTGCGCAGTCCGGGTCTTCTGCTCTCTTCAATGGAGCCGCTTGTGCAGAATGCCGGCTCCGTGTAGCTCCGCCCCGTCACGTGCCGATTCCAGCCAATCAGGAGGCTGGAATCGGCAATGGACCGCACAGAAGAGCTGCGGTCCACGGAGGAAGCAGACCCCGGCGGTCATCTTCAGCAGGTAAGTATGAAGACGCCGGACCGCCGGGATTCAGGTAAGCGCTGAGCGGTTTGTTTTTTTAACCCCTGCATCGGGGTTGTCTCGCGCCGAACGGGGGGGGGGGGGGGGGTGTTAAAAAAAAAAAACCCGTTTCGGCGCGGGACAACCCCTTTAAGCTGTGTATTCCAAATGCTGCAGCAGAGTGTGGAATCGTGTGTGGTAGAGATGCACAAAAGGTTGGAAAAGAACTGTGTTGTTCTACTAGACCGTGTAGAGTTGCCTGCAATTCATGGTGAGCAATTATTTCAAGTTGTGGACTGTGATACTGGGGTGGCTCAAGATAGCGCCCAGGGCCCCATGTTCTTCAGGGAGTGTTGAACCCGCAAAAAGTTTCTGCCACTCAATTCCCGCCAAGGCTAGGGAAAAAGTAGGGGCAGTCGCCGCCACCATGGAGCAACATTCTACAGCAAAAACCGCCCAGAGGAGGAGTCTTCTGTTGCTTTCGGCAAGTCACCAGAGTATCTCCAGCAGATAAACAAGAGCCTTCCATCAGTCAGGATGGTCGTAAAACCTGCAACCAGGTCCTCTGCTGACCGAGAACCAGAGCTGTTGCCGAAATTTTAAGGCTTCTTCCAGTTTTGCTTCCTGGCCAGGGGAATTTACCTCCCCAGAACCCAATGAATGGAGACAACCTTTTCCTCCTTATTATTCACCACTGGAGATCCGTCCTAGGAGGATACAACACTACCAGACTGCTACCAATCAGATTGCAAGCCAATACCCTCCTTTGATCCTGATTAGGGATGAGCGAGTATACTCGCTAAAGCACTACTCGTCCGAGTAATGTGCTTTAGACGAGTATCTCTCTGCTCGTCCCTGAAGATTCGGGGACCGCTGCGGCTGACAGGTGAGTTGCGGCGGGGAGCAGGGGAGAGCGGGCAGGAGAGAGGGAGAGAGAGATCTCCCCTCCGTTCCTCCCCGCTCTCCCCCGCAGCTCCCCGCCCCGCAGCGGCACCCGAATCTTTAAGGACGAGCAGTGAGATACTCGGCTAAAGCACATTACTCGGACGAGTAGTGCTTTAGCGAGTATGCTCGCTCATCCTTAGGCCTCATGTCCACGGGGAAAATCAGGCCCGCTCCGGATTCTCCATGGAGAATCCGTAGCGGGTCCCTTCTGCCCCGCGGACATGAGCACTGAAAAGAAGAATAAATCAGAATAAACTTACCTCTCGCACGCTCCGGATCCTTCCTTAGCTGCGGCGTCATCTTCTCTGCGTCGCGGCCGGATCTTCTTTCTTCGGCCCGGCGGATGCGCAGGATGACGTCGGTGACGTGCCCCACGCATGCGCCGTCCCGAAGAAAAAAGATCCGGCCGCGACGGAGAGAAGATGGCGCCACGGCGAAGAGAAGAACCGGAGCGGGTGAGTAAAATCTGATTTTTGTCTCCCGCGGATCCGGACGGCTTCCATAGGCTTCAATAGAAGCCTGCGGGAGCCGTCCCCGCGGGAGACGCGCATGAAAATGGAGCATGGTCCAGATTTTTTCATGCTCCATTTTTTTTAAAATCACTTTTATTGACCATCCGCTGGTATTTATCTACCCGCGGGTGGTCAATGCATCCCTATGGGGTGCGGATCCGCGTGCGGGAGAAGAGTTAAAATCCGCTGCGGATTTTAATTCTTCTTTTGCCCGTGGACATGAGGCCTAATCCTGATGCATTATTTAAATGATGAGGTCGAAAACTTAATACCGCGGCACCTGTTGCCGTTTGTGAAGGTGTTCACTGATCAGAAATTCTCGTTTACTTTTGTGGCTGAGCCCATTCGCTGCCTGATAAGCCCGCCTACTGGAGATCCTCCCCCGCCCTATATGGTTCTGCGAAGTCCCTCTCCGGCCTACCTGCAGAGACTCAGAGAATTTGGACAGAGGCTCGCCGTTGGGGAGATGAGACACACCAGAGTGTCCCAACCCCCAAACCACGCCGAGTCAGAGGACAGTGAGGAAGAAGCTTTTCTGTGTAAGAGTCCGTCCCTGGGCACTTCAGTGTGTATCAGGTCCCAGAGGGAGAATGCGACACCCACCGGGTTCTCTACTGAGACAGAGAACGAAGAACCCAAAGCTGCACACCCGATTATTACTTGGTGGTATTATACTCTTATACAGAGGCTTCTGTTTTTTTTAAGACTGTTTAGATTTTTGCACTTCATTTTTCTATGTAATTTTCTGCAAAAACCTTAGCTATTCAACCCTTAGCCTCAATAAGGACTTAAAAAATGCTCCCCTTTCCATAGAAAATTTTTGTTGCTAAAAGTTGTTTACTGTATACTGCATTTACAATTTTTATGCAACGTTTAAGTTATTGTGCAGAAGGGTAAAGAAAGTGTGGAGTAAAGTTTGCTTGCCTCTCTCATGTAAGCTATTTGGAGTTTTTGTATGCAAATTGAGTTGGAGTTCCCTGTCTGTAAAAGCCCATTTAGACACAACGATTATCGCTCAAAATTCGCTAAAAAGCCGTCTTTTGAGCGATAATCGTAGTGTGTAAATGTTCGCCCATCGTGCAGATTTTGTTGGCCCATTGCTCATCGTCGTCTTTCAGCGTGCTGAAACATGACGATGAGCCTTATCAGGGATTCACAGCGGGATACAGCTAATACTATTGTTTCAGCTGTATCCTGTCCCTAATAACAGGCTTGGTATGAAGAATAGAGCGATCCAGCTCTGTTCCCCATACCTGGCAGGGAGCGCTGGGCTGTACAACAGCCGGGCTCTCCGTGCAGAAAACATCTGGATGCATCCTCCGCTCGGAGCGGGGGAACATCTGGATACAGAAGACACCCCGTTTGTCTTAGCATCCTCTGTTGGCAGCGCAAGGTGATCGTTTATCTTGAGCGATCATCTTGCGCTGTAAATGGACACAACGATGATCGCTCAAAAGTTGCTTGAGCGACATCTTTTGAGCAATTATCATTGTGTTTAAATGGTCCTTAAGTCTTCCTAGCCATGTAGTTGTGCTGGCATGTTTCTTTGGGGGGGGGGGGGGAGGAGGGGGGAGGGGTCCACAATATACAGCTAGGGAGTATTTACCCAAGGTTGCTATTTTTCATGAGATAGTCTTTAGAGATGAGCGAGCATGCTCGTCCAAGCTTGATGCTCGTTCAAGCATTAGCCTGCTCGATGTACTTGTTACTCGAGCCGAGCACCACGCGGTGCTCGGGTGCTCAAAAAAAATTTCACCCTCTCCTCCCGACATGTCTGCCGGCACCCCTGAATTGTTTTTCATGGAAGGGCTTTAAACATAAGTCCTTACCTGAAAAACAATCATTTAGTGTAAAAAAATAAACTTATCTCTCCACTGCTGCCGTCTCCCCCGCGGGGATGAAGAACACATCTGCCGCATGCGGCAGATGTTTCCTTCATCCCCCCTAGTAAAAAGAATTCCCTGCTGCTACATCTGCCACATCTGTGACAGATGCAGCAAAGCAATTTTTTATCCCTGCGGCGAATAAAGAAATCCCTACCACAGCTGTCATAGATGACAGCTGCGTTGGGGAATCCAGCTGTCAGCATCCTGAAATTGTTTTTTAGGGAAGGGCTTTAAATATAAGCCCTTCCCTGAAAAAAAAAAGGAGGAATGGTGAATAAAATAAAAAAAAAAGAATACTCACCTTTCTTCAGCTGCCGGGGCCTCAGCCACGTCCAGCCGCCTCTTCTCCCTGCACTGCTCTCAGTAGTATTCAGCAGGGGGGGATTTAAAATCCCGCCCCCTGAATGGGCTGCCTCTGATTGGCTGAGCGCTGTGACCAATCAGAGGCAGCTCTCAGCTATTAAATGACAGCTGAGAGCTGCCTCTGATTGGTCCCTGCGCCCACGAATCAGAGGCAGCACTCACCCATTCATGAATTCATGAGCATAGGTCACCTTGAAAAATGCTTGAGTCTCCCATTAACTTCAATGGGGTTCGTTACTCGAAACAAGCTCTCGAGCATTACAAAAAGCTCGGCTCGAGTAACGAGCACCCGAGCATTTTGGTGCTCGCTCATCTCTAATAGTCTTCCAGAATAGTAATGTATAGTTCTACTTTTTATGTGTTTAATACTACCAGTAAGCCCTTTTTCAGTTCTGTGACTAGTAGTGAAGCAGTGTGATGCCTCTTTTCACTAGTCCTCGGGGAGAAGAATTATGTACATGCCCCATGGCAATGTTCGTGCATTCTGGATTCTGTCCAGCATAACAGATTTTTGTGGTAATGGCCATCCCACTTTTCGTACATGCCGCCATGAAGAGTAAAGTTAGACACAAAACGTGACGTCACTAGTAGTCAAAGTACACTGGGATGGGTAAGCTCTAAGTAGCACAAGAGGGTGAGTTGTGTTTACAGGTTTCGCCTTGCACACTCAACGACTGTGTAGGTTGCACTCCAGATGTTATTGTAAAGGACACTGAAAGCTAGTTCACCCCGCACTCCGGACATATGATATATGCTTGACAAAGACTGCTGTATGCAGATGAAACATAGTTATGCAGTGGATTTTGTGTACAGATTAAAGGACTTTATTTAAAAAAACAATATGAGTAATCACTTTCTCTAGCAGCACAGCATGTATGTGAAGCCCATGCTTTCCTATGGGTTAATTCACACATACAAAGTTTTGTAGCATGCGACATTCCGGCACAAAAACCTTGTGGGTCCGGCAATATGCTTGCGACTCGTGAGGTTTTGTAGTCCATGTTTCCCTATGGAGCCTTCCTCTCTGTTGCATCGCATTGCACGAAAACGTGATTTCCGTGGGGTGCGATACAAGTTTGACAGTAGGAAATCCTACTGTTAAAGCCCTAATCTAAGCCCTAACTGCAGGCAAAAAACAAACAAACAGTATATGTAACCTGGGAAGTGCTATCAGCCTGGCTGTATCTTCTCCCTGGGTCCCGACACAATTCTTCTTCATCTCTTCTGGCCAAGGATTGAAAAACCCCTGCCTCCTGGAAACGCTGGCTGTGATTGACTGATGCTAAGCCAATCACAGCCAGCCCTCGATGAACCAATCAGTCATTCATCGAGCACTGACTCTGATTGGCTAAGAATCAGCTAATCATAGCCAGTGCTTCCAGGAGGCGGGGATTTTTTTTTTTTTAATCAATTTTTATGGAATTTTCATAAATGAACCATACAGCAGAAAAAGCATTGAGGCTGCTGACATAGTGAGTGATACACATACTAATAAGAAATCTATCAGCAGATTGCAATTATAATCAAAACTGGTAAACAATGTTATCTGAAAGTCTACTAAATTAAAATTTAAAGCAGGTATCTAGATCTTGTATTCTTAATACTAATTGTACCTGTAAATTGTAGGTACGCAAACTAGGAATGTAGAACAGAGTTTGCAACAGAGGTTCATACTAGGATAGAGGTAGTGGGGAGGGAGGTGGAGAAGGGCGGGGAGGGAGGTGGAGAAGGGCAGGGAGGGGGGGTTGAAGTGTGGGGGGAAGATGGGAAGGGAAGAGGGGGGGTAGATAAATGGGGAATCTAACTCCAGGACATATATCAGGTGAATCTTACCCACTCCTGGTCGGTGAGGCATTAAGTCTTGCTATGATTCGAAGCCTGGGTCATGATTCCAACGTCCGAGGTCTCGAGGTCTCCTTAGGCCCGGTGTTTAGGGGTGCTGTCTAGTCTGAGCAAATCGCTCCAGGGGGTGTGATCTTGATGATTTAATATTTTTAGGGGCGGCCCTTGCGTTAGGGGATGTGTCTCAGGTTTCTCCATGGGGACTATATCTGGAGGAACTTGTCATGGGAGCCTGTAGACCAGCTCAAAAGCTCTTCCATATTGCACAGCATGTCTGCTTTTTCCTTCCATTGGGCTATGGTAGGGGGATTTTTTTGCAGCCAGTGTAGTGGAATTAGGGCTTTGGCTGTGTCCAGGAGGAAGGCCATTAATTTGTTTTTGAGAGGGTGGAAGTCGCGTGAGGGTTTCCATAAAAATATCATTTCTGCTCCTATGGATAAGTTTGGTTGGATCAGTTTGAGGACTTACTCAACCTCCCTCCAGTAGGGTATAATGTCTGGGCAGTTCCACCAGATGTGAGAATAGGATCTGATACCGGAATCACATCTCCAACATTTATTATGGGGAGCTAGAATGTAGCTGAAGAGCCATTGTGGAGTTTTGTATCATCTTACAAGCAACTTGTAGTGGCTCTCTTGCATGAGAATGCATGGAGAGAGGCCGTAGGCCGTCCTCATGATGAGATTGGCGTCTGCATTTGATAGTGATATTCCCAATTCTTTTTCCCACGATATGAGAAAGGTGGGTTTGGTAAGTAATGGGGGTGAAATAAAGCGTTTTCTCAAATATGAGATTTTGAGTATTTTAGAGTTATTTTCGGTGAGAGTTCTTTCAAATGGGGTTTTAGGGCTGGAGGATTTATATTTAGCCTGGAATTCACTGAGGGTTTTGTGAACGTGCTTTATCTGCAGGAAGGAGCAGGTTTGGCGTGAGAGCAGACTCTGTCTTATTTCCTCGGGGGTTTTATGGCTCATAGCGTGCAAATCTTCTATCTGCTTATTTTGGGCCCCTCTCCAGATGCTGGATATAACTGGGTCTTGGGGTAAGCCCATAAGTTTGTGTAAGGTCTGTAGTGGCGCCACTGGCGAGGGGTTAGGAGATAGGGATTCACTCAGCCCGTCCCAGATCTCGCATGGACCAGCGGTTGAGGTTTTTTACCCTATATGTGTTTTTAATTGGGAACCAGAGATCTTCTAAAAAGAACTCTCCGTGCACCCCTTCAGCAAGAGCGCGCAGTAGCGGGTCTTTCGATGGGTTAGTTAGATCAATTCAATATCTGAGTTGGACTGCTTTGTAGAAGTCCTAGATGGACGGGATATCTATGCCGCCCTCAGTTTTCCTCTTAATCATTAGACTATATGCCAATCTAGGTCTCCTCTGCCTCCAAACAAACCCAGAGAAGGCCATACCTAGGGTTTTAAAGAAGGACATGGTAGGTGTATCGGGAGCATACAGAGTTTGCAAATCACTATAGGTAGCACATAGGACTTTAACACATTTTTCCTGCCAAACTAAGATAGTGCTGGTAGGTCGTATGAACGTAAGTGTTTTGATCTGGTCGATCAGGGGTAAGAAATTTTGACTGAATATGTTTTCCGTTTTCTTGGTGAGTTTGACGCCAAGGTAGTCCACCGAGACCTCCGACCAAGACAGGGGTGAACTGGACCTCAATTGGCTACAGTGTTTCTTGGGGATCGAGATATTTAGTATTGTTGATTTAGAAAAATTTATCTTGAAGTTTGAGAAAGCACCAAAGTCATTTAAAAGGGAAGTCAGTCTAGGTATACTTCTCTCCGGTTCGGTTACGATAAACATTATGTCATCCGCGAAGGCTGCTATGGAAAGAGTAAATTTGCCAAAGCTTAGTCCCTTTATTACCGGATCTTGCCTCACCCATTGGAGTAGGGGTTCCATTGTTAGGATAAATAGGGTGGGGGAGAGGGGACATCCTTGGCGGGTGCCATTGCGGATGTCGAAAGGGGGAGATAGGGTATCATTGATCTTTAGTCTAGCGTGTGGTCCAGTATATAAAGAGAGTATCGCAGAAATAAAGGGGGCAGAGAAGTTAAAGTTGGCGAGAACTCTTTCCATATAGGTCCAGTCCACCCTGTCAAAAGCCTTTTCGGCGTTGGTGCTAACAAGGGCCAGTGGGATGTTATGTTTATGGGAATAGTTTATTGCGTGTAGTAAGCGTATGCAGTTATCTTTCCCTTCTCTGCCTTTCACAAACCCTGTTTGTTCAGGATTAACAAGGGTGGGGATAAGGTTTTCCATTCTTTTGGCTAATAATTTGGCCCATATTTTAACATCAAGGTTAATCAGAGAAATAGGTCTATAACTGCCACATAAATTTGGATCTTTATTATCCTTGTGGATCAAGGTGACATGTGCTTCCTGGGCTTGTTTGGGAAGCTTCTCTCCCTTGAGAAGTGCGTTAAACATGTCCATCAGGTGTGGGATAAGTTGCGTTTTGAAGGCTCTGTAATAAGCTATTGAGAAGCCATCAGGTCCGGGGCTTTTCCCCTGAGGGCAGAAGTAAATTAACTCTTCTACTTCTTTAGTTGTGATTGGGTTGACGAGGGTAGAGGTATCTTTATCATCAAGTTTTGTGAGATTCAGGATTTTAGGAAGGAGTCAATTTGGCTTTTGATTTTATGTCTAACCGGGGAGGTCTCACGTTTCTCGAGATTATAAAGTTTAGAATAGAAGTATTGAAATTCCTTCGCTATCTCTGTGGTTGTGGAGACTTCTGAGCCCGTGTGTGATTTTATCGACTGGATGTAGTTTCTAGATCTAAGCTTCTTGAGTAGGGCCGTCGTCAGTTTGCTACCCTATTGCCGTGTGCATATATTCGTTGTTTAATGAAGAAGTGCTTTTGTTAAATTTGTCATTGAGGTAGCAGCGTAGGTGCTTCCTCAGTGTGGCTAGTTCATCTAGATTTGCTTTGGACTGTGATAATTTTGTTACTTGTTTTAGTTTAGCTATTCGTGAGAGGTAATTGTCTATCACTGTTTGCTTCTGTTTTTTAATTCTGGATCCGAGGTCTATTAGGTGACCCCTCGTGAAAGCTTTGTGGGTTTCCCATATCAGAGGTAGTTTGGGGTTGTCTTTTTGATTTATTTTAAAGAATTTGTCTATCAGGAGCCCTTATCTGCAGAGTCCAATAATGAATCATTTAGACACCATTTCCACTCGCACGGGGCCTCGCTGTTTAAGTGAAAATCAGAGTGGACGGGGGCATGATCAGAAAGGGTAATGGGATCAATTTTAGTTTCCCTGAGTTTCGGAAGTAGGCCAGAGGAAGCTAAGATGTAGTCCAGTCTTTGGAATGAGGTATGTACTTGCGAGTAGAATGTAAAGTCCTTAGAAGAGGGTCGAGACGATCTCCATACATCCACAACTCCCAGTTCATGCAGAGATCTGTTGAGCCTCTTTAACCTGGTCTGGGAGATCTGGGAACGAGCTGAGGAGTCCATCAGGGGGTTCATGGTGACGTTTAAGTCCCCTCCCAGGATGATGTGTCCCTCAGCAAATTGCTTAAGGACCTCGAGTTGTTTTATTATCCAGGGGATTGTTCGGAATTTGGTGCGGATAGGTTTGCAATCGTTATTTTAATATTTCCGATTCTGCCTTTAAGAATGAGAGCCCTGCCTTCACCATCGGAGTGTTGGGCGGAGAACGTAAAAGGTATGGATTTGTGGAGCAGGATAGAAACCCCTTTTGACGCAGATTCCGGGTGGGAGCTATGGAAACACTGGTTATAGAGTCCCCCGGGTAGCGAAAAGTGTCTGTCCCTTTTGAAATGAGTCTCTTGAATTAGTAAAATTTTAGACTTACACTTTTTCAGGATCTGGGCCACGTTGTGTCTCTTATTCGGAGAGTTCAGACCTCGGACGTTGAACGATGTGACACGGACAATACCTTCACCGGTCCAGGAGGAGCTAGTCATGGCTGAAGGAGGGTAGAAGAAACAGAACCGTTAGATAGAGTAGAGATCTGAGTACCGCTTGGACGTCTACTGAGTTTAGAGTTCAGAGGGAGGTTGGAGTTAGGAGAGGGGGGGGGGGAGATGAGAGGTAAGAGGAGTAGGTTGGGTACACAGACGGAAGGGGTAGGGAGTTCTAGGGTAGGAGTAAGTCCTTAAAACACAGTGTAGAAAGCACATACGGATTTATAAAATAGGGTAGTTGCAGGGATTGCGTCCCTATCAAGGAGGCGACAGTCCCTGCCACTGGTTAACAAACGAACAATTTCAGCATCAAAGATGCAAAAGTGCAGTTATGCCGAACCACTTCAGGCAAAATCTGCCCAGTCAGTTGGGCACCACCGCAGTAGGACCCCTGTAGGGGGTGAAAAGGCAAAATAAAACAAGCTACACTTTAACAGATGAGCCTGCACCATTAGGTACAGAAGAGAGAGCGCTGCATGGATCAAAGTCTCGACATGCAGCGACACCAAGACAGGTGATCAAGTCCAAGAAAGGCAATTCTTTTTCAAGTGTCCTCCTGGGTCATCTCTTCTCTACTCTTCTTCTTCCTGCTTCTAGGAGATTTGGAATGGAACACATGCTGCCATCCTTCTGCTTGGGTTAGGTGAGGGAACCTAGGGAGTTCAGGAAGAGGTAGCCAACAAGGCAATTCAATTGGTTCCATCTCGATTTGTTGCCAGCACTTGTGTAGATCTTCTGGGGAACGAATGGTAATTCTTTTACCTTTGAAGGATATACCCAGGCCGAACAGGAACAGCCAGGAGTATTTAATGTCCTTAGCTCTCAGCGCTTCGAGAAGGGGTTTGAGCATCCTGCACTTGGCTAAAGTAGATGTCGCCAGATCTTGGAAGAATTGAATGGGCGTATCGTCGTATTGCAGACTCTTCTTATTTCTAGTGGCGTCCAATATTGCTTGGGCATCTGGAAATGTCAAGAGCTTGCATATCACGTCTCTTGGTGGGTCTGAGGGTGATGGAGGCGGTCTTAGAGCTCTATGGATACTTTCGATAGAAATATTTGCTGCTCGCTCAGGACCTAATAAGGTTGTAAAGAGTTCCATTGCTATTTTTGGGAGTGCTTCAGCTGCCCAAGACTCTGAAACTCCTTTGATTCTAATATTACTGCGCCTATTCCTATTTTCTAGGTCTTCTTGCATAATTAAGGCACGGTTAAGTTGGGAGTGGTGTTCTTTAACCACTTGGGCCATTTCTATTGAGTGAGAGGTGATGTTGGCAGAAGAGGTTTCCAGGTCTTCCACTCTCCTCCCTAGGTGCTTGAGTTCTTCTTTGACTTCAGATAGGTCTGTGATGACAAGGTGTAGGGCCCTTGTGATCAGATCTCTCATGAAACTTTTAGAAATGCGTTCATTTTCTTCGCCCTCCGTAGATGCATCTTCGTCTTTTTCAGTACTGCGACCGAGTGACGAGGACATGTTTAAGGTTTTTTTGCTGGATGGGTAAGGAGATCTGGAGCTGTGCTCTTTTAGGAATCTCTGCATGTCTGTCTGACCTTTAGTGGGGCGCGGAGTGCTCAGTATATCTGTGCTCTTATCTCGGTTAGTTTTCCCCATGATGTATAGCTGTTTGGTATTGAAATGAGGTCTTGCAGTGGTGCCCTTCGCGACCCAGCAGGCCTAGCTATGTTCCATGGGGGCCAGCTGCTGATGGTGTAATCCGTCGGTCTGCGGTCACTGAGTGGGTCACTTGCCGAAGTGTTTGGGTTCCATTAGAGAACTCCTATTGAAAAAATTCAGGCAAAGCCTGTGCTGCAGGTGTTTGATGCGAACTTGCTGGTAGTTGACTTCCTTTATGTGGAGAAGGGAATGCAGGTGGGGTGGGGGGCTGTTGTAAGGGATCTGAGGGTGGAGATGTTCAGAGCTCCCTCAGGAGCTCCAGTAAAAATTCTTGCGATGATGGAGATTGGGAGGGGGATCGGAGGTGAGAGGAGGCACAGCAGTCGAGAGGTGCACTGACTTCCAGGGCACCTTCAAAGAGATATCTTGCAAAATTCAGGCTGGGCCTGTGTATCAAGTGGTCTGTGTAAAGTCTGAGTTTGCACAGATTTGGCCTGTGGCCTAGAGATGCACTTCTTTTTTTTTTTATGTTTCTTTAGGCAGGTTCCCTGCCCTGTACAGTTAAATGTTCAGGTCGGGTGATGGGGATATGTGAGGGGTACCCCTTATGATGATATATGCTTAGGGTCAGAGTCCGACGGGGGGGGGGGGCGCTCCGCGGTACCCCGAGTGTGGAGCCTTGAGCTTCGTCCTGCCATGCAACTCAGGGGCTAGAATGTCCACTGCTTCACCGTCTCAGAGCGGTGGCTGCAGGTCAGCCTGTATAAGCTCTTTCCGCGGTGGGAGTCTGGGTTCTGCCGCTCGGTGTGCTGCACTCCCCTCCCCAACCGACCTTAAATCAGTAGCGCTCCGTTACTTTGTCTAGCGGTGGTGTGTGCTGTATCTCTGCGGGGGTAGAGGGAGGCACGGGACTTCCGGTCCACTCCGGCTTCTCAACTTGAGGCCCGGGCTTCGTTCTGGAAGGTAGGTCACGATCTTTTCTGCCATCCGTTCTGGTTTTAAGACCCCTCCTTTTAATCCTCAGCCTGCGAGGTAGCTGAAGCTCGTATTGAGTGGTTCGGAAAGAGCCCAGAGAAGCCCGCAGGGCTGAAAAACAGTCCTTGGTAGCAGGAGCTCTGAGACTATGCGAACCTTCCCTCTGCAGGCTAGGCCACGCCTCCCGGAGGCGGGGATTTTTACATCCATAGCCAGAAGAGATAAAGAAGACCAGTGCCAGGGACCAGGAAGTAGCTGCAGGGGAGCCCTGGACAGCGCTTCTAGATGAAGAATATATAGATATTTTTTTTCTGCAGTTATTATTTTTAGGGTAGGGCTTATATTTCAAGCCCACTCCCCGAAAATCCTCGCAGGTGGTGCTACAAAGTCGCGTGACTTTGTAGCGCTACAAAACCACGGTATTGCCGTGGGAAGATGCAGCAATATCGCACAGACCAAAGATACGATATTGCTGCAAATGTCTCGTGACAATGCCGTTTCGCCTGTGTGAAGGAGGCATTATATAAACTGTGTGAAGGAGGCATTATATAAAGGGATGAATAAAGTGTCCCCCCCAGCAGTCCAGTATCAATCAGCTGCCATTCAGGACACTAGGAAAGTAGAGTTGACATCCTTCCCCGTTGAATCTGCCCTTGATAGATAGATAGATAGATAGATAGATAGATAGATAGATAGATAGATAGATAGATAGATAGATAGATAGAAATGTCACATAAATAGCCACTTGTGAAGATATTTCTGTCCTGTCCAGTATGGGATAAATTGGCTTGCAGTGCAGGGCCAGGCGGATTGCTATAGTGTTATAGCAGAAGGTTATGATCGCTTGTCTGGGTGACGGTAGAGTCCCAGAAAGTTGGGTACCAGTCACTCCACAATCTAAGCCTTCTCCTCACCTGTACATGACAGACATCTTTGGCTCCTCACTTTCCCAGCACCTCATTAACCCTTTCCCAATGTACACAAACTATACATTCTGTTGCTGACAATTCTGTACACAAACTATACATTCTGACAATTTTGTGTCTGTTGCTGTCCCATCTACCCCTATTACTAATAATAATAGTGCTTCCAAACTAATAGTGCCCAAAAGTGTCCCCATAATAATGCTAATACCCATAAGTGCCCCTTAGTAATGATAGTGCCCCCATAGCAATAATAGGGCCCACAAATGCCCCCTTAGTAATAACAAAGCTTCCATAGTAATAATAGTGCTCCCAAAGAACAATATATGATAAAAAAAAATGAACCTATGCTTACCAATCCATGACAGTCACAAAATCTTTACTCCACACTGAAGGTGCTTTGTGGCTTCAGTCTTGGCTGTCCTGGAGATGCAAGCTGCCGTGACCTGACTTACAGTAAAGCCATTTTCATCTGAAAAGACTGTGGCCGTAGTGCTATTCAGAAGGCTGCTCAGAGGAAGTGGATGCAGTGGAAGTCATGAGGCAATGCGACCACAAACATCCGCTTGTGTTACTCCTGACTCCCTGCCCCTAGGTCCACTCACACACCTGATCGAGGCAATCTGTCTCTTCAAACTACTAACGACCAATTGTCTGTATGTTTGTGCGTGAATGCTTCTTATGCTCCATCCCTGGTAACATCGTCGCTCTGCCTCCTGGTGATGCCATTGAAGGTCCTACAACATATATAAAACACAGAGTCTGACCAACAAAAGAACAACACAGTTAGGGTTCTTGGAAGAAGAGGACAAAAATAACACACTGAGAATACAACTAAGCCGTTATTATCTCAGAAGACACAACTCAGCAGTCCTGACAGAAGACAACAACCTACCACAACCACAGAGAGCCAGTGGGCTAAAAGACCTGTGGTGATGTCACTGCTGTGGGAGAAGCCAAGCTGTGTGTGTAATGTGTGGGGTGTAGTAGAGCTGTGTGTGATGTGTGGGGGTCATAATGCATGTACTATGTAGCAGAGGTGTGTGGCGCATTGCGCCACCAGAAACACTGAGACTATAATTTCCTACACAACTCAGCAGTCCTGACAGAACACATTGACCTACCAGAGAGGTGGGCTGAATGACCTCTGGTGATGTCACTGCTGTGGGAGGAGCAACGCTGTGTTTGTCTTGTGTGGTAATCAAGCTACTGTGTGTGTGATGTGCCACCAGAAACACTGCTACTATAATGTCCTAATAATTACTAGTATAATTATATATGTACAGCTGGCATAAGTTACACATCTCCCTGTATATCAAACTACTAATGACCACTTGTCTGTATGTTTGTGTGTGAGTACTTCTCTGTGACTCCATCAAAGGTCTTACAACATATATAAAACAGAGAGTCTAACTGACAGAAGAACAACACAGTTAGGGATTTTGGAAGGGGAGGACAAAAATAACACACTGAGAATACAACCAAGCTATTATTATCTCAGAAGACACAACTCAGCAGTCCTGACAGAAGACAACACCCTACCACCACCACAGAGATCCGGTGGGCTGAAGGACCTGTGGTGATTTTACTGCTGTTGGAGCAACCAAGCTGTTTGTGTGATGTGTGGGAATCATAATGCATGTACCATGTAGCAGAGGTGTGTGATGCATTAAACCACCAGAAACACTGGGACTATAATTTCCTACACAACTCAGCAGTCCTGACAGAACACATATAACCTACCACCACCACAGAGAGACGGTGATGGTGATGTCACTGCTGTGGGAGGAGCCAAGCTCTGTGTGTGATGTGAGGTAATCAAGCTACTCTGTGTGTGATGTGCCACCAGAAACACTGGTACTATAATTTCATAGTAATTACTAGTCATCTAATAAGCTGGGGTGAGGGTGTAAAGAATAACAAGGAAGGGGAAGAAGAGAAGAAGAAAGTAGATGTTAAGGATAATAACATTCTAAAAACAGGTAAAAATGTGAAACATGTAATCCAATAAAATAAAAAAAACTAAGGATATAATATATACGAAGATATAATAATATATATATATATTTTTTTTTTAAATCTCCAAAAATAAAAACATTGGGGCAGATTTACTGTACACTTTATGGCAGGAAAACTGGCATAGAAGAGTCACACATTTTGGCGTACATTATCTTCTGTACCAAAATGTGCAACCTTCTGGTATTTTGCATAGGGCCTGACAATGTTTAAGCGGTAATTCTTTTTTTCAATTTCACTCTACTTAGAAATTTTTAATAGTATCATTAAAACTTACTTGTCCAACCAAAAAAAAACAAGCCATCAGACAGATATGTCAAGGGAAAAATAAAAGAGTTATCATTTTTTGAAAGTTGGAAGGAGCAACTTAAAAATGGAAAAAAGAATTGGACCACGTCCAACCCATAACAAGGTACACAGAGTCTGAATATTCAAATGTCTCTTAATGATTTTTAATAAAAAGTTGATCCTTAAACTTTTTTGTTACTAATAATTTGTTGCATAAAACCGGCTGAACAAGATTCTGCTCTCTTCTGAAATCCTCATTAGACAATGGAGATTTACAAGCTTGTAGTAGCCCTGCGGGCAGAAGTATTTCCAGGTAAGTAGATTTCCAGAAAACATCAAGCAATGTGATGTTATGTTTCAAGCTTGAGTGAATTCTCAAGGGCCCAAAACAAGTCATTCATGTGTTCAGTATATTCTTTAGAAATGGCTCTATTCACACTGACATGTTCATTTCAAGAGGTATCAGATCCTGTAAACTGGGAGATTAGATGGTCTCTTGCACAAGATTATTTAGCAATAAGGATAAAGATAGTAACAGCACTGGAGGATCATAATATATGTCTAAAGTTACTGTAGGGGCTCGCAAGAAAACGAGGATTCTTGACGTGGATTATGAGCTTGCATATTTTGGACAAATGATTAACCCCTTAACGACATGGTCTATTTTGGCTTTGAGGACCAAACGATTTTTGGTATTTTTTCATCTCCATTTTTCAAAAGCCATAACTTTTTTATTTTTCATCAACGTGGCCGTATAAGGGCTTGTTTTTTGCGTGGTGAACTGTAGTTTATATTGCTATTTTTTGGGGGTACATAGACTATATTGTAAAACTTTTATTATTTTTTTTTATGATCGTAGGAAGAGAAAACGCATCAATTCTGCCATAGATTTTTTATTTTTTTTTAAAGCGTTAATCATGCAGCTTAAATAACACACTACATTTTTTCTGTTACTGTTGCAATGATACCAAAATTCTTAAAGTTTTTAGGTTTTACCACTTTTCCACAATAAAAACCCTTTTTTTGGGAAATTATTATTTTTTTCTAAATCACTGCATTCAAAGTCCTATAACTTTTTTTATTTTTCTATGCACGGAGCTCTGTAAGGGCTTATTTTTTGTGAGACGAGCTGTAGTTTTGATTGATACCATTTTGGGGTACATATGTTTTTTTTGATCATTTTTATTGCCTGTATTGGGAGAAAAAATGCTAAAAATTAGCATTTTGCCTTGGTTTTTGGCGTTTTTTAAAACGCTTTTTGCTGTGCAGGATAAAAAGCATGTTCAAGTTATTGTATGTGTAATTACGGATGTGTCAATACCAAATATGTGGGATTTTTTTATGCTAATATGAGAAAAAGCATAAAAAAAGCGTTTTTTAACTTTTTTTTACATTTTTATTTTTTGTACTTTATTTTTTTCTTCTTTTTACACCATCTGTGTCCCTCTGAGGGAATTACACTGCCTGACTGATGATCGCTACGATAAGGCATGGCAGGACTTCTCTCTTGCCATGCCTTATCGCTTATTATAGCGATCTTAAGCAATGGCAATACAGGACGCCGGTATCTGATGTCCTGTTTCCATGGCAACCAGCCGGGCTCTCGCGATGTTATCACGAGAGCCGGCTGAAGTCACAGAGGGAGCACGCTATCTCTATGACGTAAGGGTATGTCATTTTGCGGGACGTACCCCGCTCCCATGACGTACCCTTACGTCATGGGGAGGGAAGGGGTTAAAGGGCCACTCTAGTGATTTTTTTTAATTAATTCATTATGTAGATATTCTCCCAGTATATATAAGTGGGTTAATTCTACCTTTGTTAGTCATTTCTCTCTATCTGAAACTCCTGAACTCTTTTTCTTGAGATGGTCATGTAATCTTAGTTCTGACCAGATCAAATCTGCTTAAAGTTATGTGTTCATTCATTAGTCAGTTTCTCAGTCTGTGTGATGCTGTTGCACAGGACCTGACTGCAGGGGGGCATGGCCATTCTTGTCACAGTTACTGATGATGACCACACAGCTATGATAAAATAGATCACAGTTCATCCTCCTCATTGTATGCATATGGGCTTGTAGCTTATTTAACATAGTAACATAGTATGGTAGCCTGAAGAAAGACAATGGCCATCTAGTTCAGCCTATTTCCACCCCCTTGCTGATCCAGAGGTAGGCAAAAAACCCTAATGAGTCAGAAGCGGATAAGCTCTTTAAGGGTAAAAATTCCTTCCCGTATCCATGATGAAAGTCAGAATAATCCCTGAATCAACGTTTGAGATCAACAACCCTGCTGTTTATTTAATATCGATGCAATATCATAGTGCTCTAGAAAGGCATCTAGTCCCCTCTTAAATTCCTCTATTGATTTTGCCATCACCACGTCCTCGGGCAGAGAGTTCCACAGTCTCACTGCTCTTTTTTTTTTTTAAAGAAACTTCTATTTCCTCAAAATAAAATAGACAGGTAAATGAAAACAGCAGGCGCAGAACAAGTGCAGGTCATACAGGTGCAACATAGTACATGGAAACAGAAACAGAAAAAGCATAATGTGCATCCCTTCCTCATAAATCATTTATTAATAATGAAAAGAACCAGAAAAAAGGGCGCCAAAACCTGAAATCTGAAAATAACAACAAAAAGAATTATAGAAACCCCCCTCCTACTACCAACAACACAGTGCAGTCTCACTCCTCTTACAGTAAAGAACCCCCTTCTGTGTTGGTGATGGAACCTTCTTTCCTCTTGTTACCATCACAGTCCTGGGTATAAACAGATCATGGGGGGGGAACCTTGTATTGTCCCCTAATCTATTTATATCTATATGTTAGTTTATTAATTTTTTTAGTCACCCTTTAACCGGCTTTTTTCCAGAGTGAATAATCCCAATCCTCTCTAGTTATTGCAGTCCTCCCATTCCGCCATTCTGCTTATGAATTTTGTTGCCCTTTTTTAATGTTCAATAATTTTTTATTAAATGTTTCAACAAAACAGGTCATCATCAAGTAAGACATGTTATTACAAAAGCAATTGATTAATTACACTTCTCTGTTGTAGATTTGTCAGAAATGTTATAGCATTTGTGATAACATTTGTACTAATAGAGAGCTGAACAAAGAGCTTTCTATATTTTAAATCAAACAATAGTAAGTTGAGTGGGTCGGGAGATGAAAAAGGGGGGGTGGGGGTTTAAGGATGGGGGGGAGTTGAGGAGGCGAGAAAGGGGGGATAGGGTTACAAATTAAAGGATCAAATCCGTACGCCTCTAATTCTAGTGTTAAAGTGAACATCAAGAATATAGAAATGTTATAAAAATGGGATTTTCGTCACCTGTGGAACTTTTCTACGGCCTAGGTTGTTCTATTTGGAAGTGATCCGTCCAAGGTCTCCAAGTCTTCTCGAATTGAGCCACCCTGTCCTGTCTATAAATGAAGAGCTTCTCATAACAATAGTGTTTCGAAAGTAGCTGAGATATGTCTGTTAATGATGGTATAATGTTTGATCCCCAATTCCTAGCGATCAACAGTTTGGTGGCCAGTAGACTATGTACGATTAATTTCTTGATATTGGGTGGCATATCATCAACCGCTATCAAGAGGACTGCCAGTTCAGGAGATAGAGGAATTCTATAACTGGTCGCGCTTTGCATCAAAGAGGAGAGATTTTGCCAGGTCCCCCGTATGTATGGGCAACTCCAGAAGATATGAAAGAGAGCCTCGACCACCCCAACCTCTCCAACATCTGGCGGACAATTCCGGAAAGAAATCCGATAGCCTGACCGGGGATCTATACCATCTCGTGATCACTTTATTATGAACTTCCATTAAAGTTGCACATGAAGAGGCCTTATTTGCCCACCTGTGTGCCATGTTCCATTTGTGTATTGGAAAGGAGCGCCCAAGCTCCCTCTCCCAATTTAAAATATGTGCTTTATTGTCTGGGTTCAGATCAAATTCTCCTTCACCGCAGAGAGTCTTGTAAATGGTTTTGAGGCTCAATTTATAAGGGGGGGGGGGGGGATCAAATATGAACCTGTATAAATATACTGGTAATAATAGTTTTAAGGATAGAAGGGTCTTCCACATACTAGATAGTTTGTAGTAAAGGAAAGATTTACTGTCTGGGAGACCATATTTCTCCTGTAGAGTTTTGAAAGATTTCAGCTTCTTATCGTCTGCTATGTCTGATACCCAGACAATGCCCTTGTTTCTCCATCTATGTGTCTAGAGATTGTCTGACCAAAACTCTAGAATATCTATCGGGAGATGAACCGATCTCCTGGGCGATTGACTTCTAGCAATATATAATAGTGCGCGCCAGACTGATATAGCTGTTTTGATCATGCGTTTTTTTGGGAGCACAGTGTTGGGGTCAGGGCTGGCTGCTAGTAAAAGATTACGGAGTAATTTATTACTCAACATGGATTGCTCGATGGTTGGCCAACTGATTTCTTCTTGTGGAGTACACCAAGGTCTTATTTGGGAGATGATGTTTGCTTTACGGTAGGCTTCTATATTAGGTACTCTCATTCCTCCTCGGATTCTGGGACTATACATTATAGACGCCGCTATTCTTGGTTTCTTACCTCCCCAAATAAAAGTCATCAGTTGTCTTTATAGAGCTTTTAGTAGTTTTCCGGGGTAGCTATATGCAATGGTGCAAAATCTATATAGAATTTTCGGGAGGATCATCATTTTGCAAAGTACAATTCTCCCTAGCCAGGAAAACTCCACCCTATTGTAGGTGGGGAGAATTCCATTGACTTCTTCCTTTAATGTGTAAATATTGAGGTTTATTATATTTGTTGAGGGGGATGAGATTGTTATACCTAAATATTGGACTCCTGTAGTCTCCGAAACATAAGGGAATTCTTTTTTAATTTGGGATTGGAGACCTAGAGGGATATTAATAGGTAAAATAATGGATTTCATTGAATTGATTTTATATAATGAGATTTTCCCAAAATGTGTCAGAAGTTCGGAAACAGTTCTAAGAGATTCCAGGAGATAGGTTAACATTAAAATTATGTCGTCGGCGAAAAGGCTAATTTTATGCTGCCTGAATGCTAAGGGCACACCTCTGATGTTGTGATTCACACAAATTGCTTCAGCTAGGGGTTCCATGGTTAATATGAACAGAGTATGGGATAATGGGCACCCCTGTCTACTCCCGTTTGTAATTTCAACTGAGTTAGATATAACCCCGTTTATCAGGATTCTAGCAGGGAGAAACCAGTAGAGTGCCTTGATTGCTCCAAGGATTAGTCCCTTGAACCCCATCTTTTGTAGAACCGAGAAGGCATAACCGCAGTCGATCCTGTCAAACGCCTTCTCCACGTCCAAAGTGAGGAGCCCACAAGGCGTTCGAGAATTCTCCACCTCTCCTATTATATCTAGCATTTTCCTGGTGGCATCCGAGGCCTGCCTCCCCTTGACAAATGCCGACTGGTCGCTGTGCACAAGATTGGGGGTTATCTCTAGGAGGCATAGGGCTAGTATTTTTGAGTAATATTTAGTATCATTATTAAGAAGCGAAATAGGTCTAAAATTAGCTGGGGAGGATGTATCCTTGCCAGGTTTGAGAATTGTAACTATATTCGCCTGAATCATTTCTGGAGCTAGGTAGCCCTCTAGCATAGCTTGGTTGAATGTATTCAACATATGGGATGCTAATTGCATTTTGAAAGTTTTGTAATATTCGTTGGTAAAGCCGTCGGCCTGGGGCCCTCTCTCTTGGAGCTATTAACGACTTGTAGGATTTCTTTTAGAGTGATAGGAGCATTAAGGTCATCCAACTGTTTTTTGCTAAGTTTTGGAAGGTGAATGGAGGACAGAAAGTGATCTATTTTGCTGTCTGAGGGTTCCTCTAGGGAGGGTTCCTTGTTGAGATTGTAGAGAGATTGGTAGATATTCCTGAAAATTTCAGCTATTTCTATTGGATTTGATACTTTATTACCCAAGATTGGATCTACTCTAAAGGAGATTTTTGTCTTGGTTCTTCTTTGTTTTACTCTATTGGCCATCAGTCTGGTAAATTTGTTGTTGTTAATATAGGAAGATAATCTTTTTCTGAAAATTATGATTGTTCATTAGGAAGGTGTTATTCCTCTAGTTTCCGAAACATAGAACCTGGGGACCTAGTTTCAATTTGATGGAAATTGGAGCGTGATCTGACCACGTCGTTACCCCTATTCCGGCCTGCCGGAGTCTCTGTAGAACTGGGAAATCTACCAGGAACGTGTCGTTCCTAGAAAAAGACCTATGACGAGAAGAATAGAAGGTATATTCTCTAGAATTAACATTTATGCATGTAAAGAGTCAAAGAGGTTCGCGTTGTGAATCCAAGAAGAGAAGGTCTGGCTTCCCCTTTTGTTTGTGGAACTAGTGTCCAGCGTATTGTCTGCTACGAGGCTGAAGTCTCCGCATAGGATCAGGTCGCCCTGTTCAACTTTTTTTAGTTGTCTCATCACTTTATTCAGGAAGCTTATTTGCTTTGAATTTGGGGCGTATATGTTAGTGATGGTCACGAGGATACCCTCAGTTTTGCATATCAGGATCAAGAACTTTCCCTCGGGGTCTGCAATTTCTTTTATGGGTTGAAAATCAATTGAATCTCTGATAGCTATTAAAACTCCAGCTTTTTTTCTTGAGAGCATTAGCTGAAAATATCTTAGTAAATTTTGGGTGAGAAAGGGTAGGAATTTTGTCCCGGGCAAAATGAGTCTCCTGGGCGCAAACAATGTCCGCGTTAGAGGAGAGGGCCTCTCTCCACAGTGCCGATCTTTTGTATGGAGAGTTAAGGCCTCTGACGTTCAGTGATAATATGTTTAGCTCCATTTAAGTTCCATGTAAAAAAGCTCACAATAGAACTTTTTTCTCTTGGTCTTGAATCTTATTTGTGGTTGTTTTCTCTGGTGACACACAGATCTGTCATGAAGGAATTCTGGAAAATGATTATTTTTTGAACTGCGGAGGGTAAGGATAAAAAACTGTGATTGAGAACAAAACGTTTAACTTTCGCTTTCTGGAAAGCTAGTTTGAGAACAGTTTAAGGAAATGAGCCTTTCCAGTTCTTTGGATAAAACCAAGTACGTAAGGCCATGTTTGGGGGGGTGGGGGGTATTAACCCTTTCCAATCCAATTTGTATCCTTGTTTTCCTAGGGGTCTTGCTCATTTTCTACCGTTATACAACGGCGCTATCTGCTGGCTAAAGCCAGTACTGCATGAGGTGACACGTTGGATAGGCTCCAATAGCAGAGAGGCTGGCAATATACAGTAAGAGAACCCCGACAGATGTCTTCTAACATTGGAGCTGTGCAGCCTTAAATCATAATGTCTTCAGTGGTCAGACAGAGGATTGGAAAGGGTTAACAGTTCAGCCAACAATTGGATGCCACCCCTTTTTGTACTCTAGGGGCCTCAAGGTAGACTGATAATATTTAGGTGCTTGTGCTATCAGTGATGAGGGAAGAGTTGCTTGTTAGATCTGGCAGCCTGTTTGTGCGACCAGTCTTTGGTGACCTTGGAAGGCGCTTTCTCTCGGGGTGCTGGGAGATTCAATTTTTTTAGTAGACTAAGGCCTTCTTCATGGGATGTAATTAGAGATGAGCGAACGTACTCGTCCGAGCTTGATATTCGTGCGAATATTAGGGTGTTCGGGATGCTCGTTACTCGTAACGAGTACCACGCGGTGTTCCGGTTACTTTCAGTTTCCTCTCTGAGACGTTAGCGCGCTTTTCTGGCCAATTGAAAGACAGGGAAGGCATTACAACTTCCCCCTGTGATGTTCAAGCCCTATACCACCCCCCTGCTGTGAGTGGCTGGGGCGATCAGATGTCACCCGAGTATAAAAATCGGCCCCTCCCGCGGCTCGCCACACATGCCTTGTGACTTAGCTGAAGGAAAGTGCTGCTGCTGGTGCTGCTGTAGGGAGAGCGTTAGGAGTCAGTGTAGGCTTCAAGAACCCCAACGGCCCTTCTCAGGGCCACATCTACTAGTGTGCAGTACTGTGTTAGCACAGTATTTTTTATTTTTTTTGTCCAAAATTGGATCTGCAGAGCATTGCGCCCAGCAATAGGGACAGAAGTGGGGGTTAGGCAGGGAGAGTGTTAGGAGTTAGTTTGGCTTCAAGAACCCCAACGGTCCTTTCTAGGGCCACTTCTATCCGTGTGCAGTACTGTCCAGGCTGCTGTTAGCAGTGTTGCATATTTTTTTTTTTTCTCAAAACCGGCTGTGCAGAGCATTGCACCCGGCATTAATACTACAGGGATAGAATTGTGTAGGCAGGGCCAGAAGACATTTATTATTCATTGAATACACGCAGTGGGGTCTTCCCTTTGCTAAAAAGGAAAAAAATTATATTTGGCCAGCCTGTGTCAGTCCTAAGGTCTCCGTGTACGTGTGTGCTGCGTGTACAACGTACAAAAATCAGACGCAACCAGCTACGCTTTACTGCAGGCTTGCGCCATTGTCTTTCCTGACTGGCAAATACCTGCTCTGCTAGAGTTAATAACTCTGCTACACTATACTTGTGTGACACTTTTTGAGGGCCACACTACAGTTCTAAAAGTTATTGTTCATTGAATATACGCAGTGGGTCCTTCCCTTTGCCAAAAAGGAAAAGAAATTATATTTGGCCTGCCTGTGTCAGTCCTAAGGTCTGCGTGTACGTGTGTGCTGCGTGTACAACGTACAAAAATCAGACGCAACCAGCTACGCTTTACTGCAGCCTAGCGCCATTGTCTTTCCTGACTGGCAAATACCTGCTCTGCTAGAGTTAATAACTCTGCTACACTATACTTGTGTGACACTTTTTGAGGGCCACACCACAGATATTAAACTTCTTGTTCATTGAATATACGCAGTGGGTCCTTCCCTTTGCCAAAAAGGAAAAGAAATTATATTTGGCCTGCCTGTGTCAGTCCTAAGGTCTGCGTGTACGTGTGTGCTGCGTGTACAACGTACAGAAATCAGACGCAACCAGCTACGCTTTACTGCAGCCTAGCGCCATTGTCTTTCCTGACTGGCAAATACCTGCTCTGCTAGAGTTAATAACTCTGCTACACTATACTTGTGTGACACTTTTTGAGGGCCACACCACAGATATTAAACTTCTTGTTTTTCATTGAATACACGCAGTGGGGTCTTCCCTTTGCAAAAAAGCGAAAGCATTATATTTGGCCTGCAGGCTTGCGCCAATTTATTTCCTGCCTGGGAAATCAAATCACTGGTAATACAGCATGCTGAGGGGTTGGGGTAAGCCTAGAGGACGTGGACGTGGCCGAGGACGCGGAGGGCCAAGTGAGGGTGTGGGCACAGGCCGAGCTCCTGATCCAGGTGTGTCGCAGCCGACTGCTGCGCGATTAGGAGAGAGGCACGTTTCTGGCGTCCCCACATTCATCCCCCAATTAATGGGTCCACACGGGAGACCTTTATTAGAAAATGAGCAGTGTGAGCAGGTCCTGTCCTGGATGGCAGAAAGTGCTTCGAGCAAGCTATCATCCACCCACAGTTCTGCGCCGTCCAGTGCTGCAAATCCGAATCCTCTGTCTGCTGCTCCTCCTTCCTCCCAGCCTCCTCACTCCACTACAATGACACCTGCTCAGGAGCGGGAACACTCCCAGGAACTGTTCTCGGGCCCCTGCTTAGATTGGGCAGCAGCGGTTCCTCTCCCACCAGAGGAGTTTATCGTCACTGATGCCCAACCATTCGAAAGTTCCCGGGGTCCGGGGGAAGAGGCTGGGGACTTCCGCCAACTGTCTCAAGAACTTTCTGTGGGTGAGGAGGACGATGACGATGAGACACAGTTGTCTTGCAGTGAGGTAGTAGTAAGGGCAGTAAGTCCAAGGGAGCAGCGCACAGAGGATTCGGAGGAAGAGCAGCAGGACGATGAGGTGACTGACCCCACCTGGTGTGCAACGCCTACTCAGGACAGGTCTTCAGAGGGGGAGGCAAGGGCATCAGCAGGGCAGGTTGCAAGAGGCAGTGCGGTGGCCAGGGGTAGAGACAGGGCCAGACCGAATAATCCACCAAGTGTTTCCCAAAGCACACCCTCGCGCCATGCCAACCTGCAGAGGCCGAGGTGCTCTAAGGTCTGGCAGTTTTTCACAGAGACGCCTGACGACCGACGAACAGTGGTGTGCAACCTATGTCGCGCCAAGATCAGCCGGGGAGCCACCACCAACAGCCTCACCACCACCAGCATGCGCAGACATATGATGGCCAAGCACCCCACAAGGTGGGACGAAGGCCGTTACCGCCTCCGGTTTGCACCGCTGCCTCTCCCCCTGTGCCCCAACCTGCCACTGAGATCCAACCTCCCTCTCAGGACACAGGCACAACCGTCTCATGGCCTGCACCCACAGCCTCACCTCCGCTGTCCTCGGCCCCATCCACCAATGTCTCGCACCGCACAGTCCAGCCGTCGCTAGCGCAAGTGTTGGAGCGCAAGTGCAAGTACGCCACCACGCACCCGCACGCTCAATCGTTAACCGTCCACATAGCCAAATTTATCAGCCTTGAGATGCTGCCGTATAGGGTTGTGGAAACGGAGTCCTTCAAAGCTATGATGGCGGCGGCGGCCCCGCGCTACTCTGTTCCCAGTCGCCACTACTTTTCCCGATGTGCCATCCCAGCCCTGTATGACCACGTCTCCCGCAACATTGTACGCGCCCTCACCAATGCGGTTAGTGGCAAGGTCCACTTAACTACGGACACGTGGACAAGCACAGGCGGGCAGGGCCACTACATCTCCCTGACGGCACATTGGGTGAATTTAGTGGAGGCTGGGACAGAGTCAGAGCCTGGGACCGCTCACGTCCTACCCACTCCCAGAATTGCGGGCCCCAGCTCGGTGGTGGTATCTGCGGCGGTGTATGCTTCTTCCACTAAAGCACCCTCCTCCTCCTCCTCAACCTCTGTCTCGCAATCTAGATGTGTCAGCAACAGCAGGACGTCGCCAGCAGTCGGTGTCGCGCGGCGTGGCAGCACAGCGGTGGGCAAGCGTCAGCAGGCCGTGCTGAAACTACTCAGCTTAGGAGATAGGAGGCACACGGCCCACGAACTGCTGCAGGGTCTGACAGAGCAGACCGACCGCTGGCTTGCGCCGCTGAGCCTCCAACCGGGCATGGTCGTGTGTGACAACGGGCGTAACCTGGTGGCGGCTCTGCAGCTCGGCAGCCTCACGCACGTGCCATGCCTGGCCCACGTCTTTAATTTGGTGGTTCAGCGCTTTCTGAAAAGCTACCCACGCTTGTCAGACCTGCTCGTAAAGGTGCGCCGGCTCTGCGCACATTTCCGCAAGTCCCACACGGACGCTGCCACCCTGCGCACCCTGCAACATCGCTTTAATCTGCCAGTGCACCGACTGCTGTGCGACGTGCCCACACGGTGGAACTCTACGCTCCACATGTTGGCTAGGCTCTATGAGCAGCGTAGAGCTATAGTGGAATACCAACTCCAACATGGGCAGCGCAGTGGGAGTCAGCCTCCTCAATTCTTTTCAGAAGAGTGGGCCTGGTTGGCAGACATCTGCCAGGTCCTTCGAAACTTTGATCAGTCTACCCAGGTGGTGAGCGGCGATGCTGCAATCATTAGCGTCACCATTCCTCTGCTATGCATCTTGAGAACTTCCCTGCAAACCATAAAGGCAGCCGCTTTGCGCTCGGAAACAGAGCCGGGGGAAGACAGTATGTCGCTGGATAGTCAGAGCACCCTCCTGTCTATATCTCAGCGCGTTCAGGAGGAGGAGGAGGAGGATGAGGAGGATGAGGAGGAGGGGGAAGAGACAGCTTGGCCCACTGCTGACGGTACCCATGCTGGTTGCCTGTCATCATTTCAGCGTGTATGGCCTGAGGAGGAGGAGGAGGAGGAGGAGGAGGATCCTGAAAGTGATCTTCCTAGTGCGGACAGCCATGTGTTGTGCACAGGTACCCTGGCACACATGGCTGACTTCATGTTAGGATGCCTTTCTCGTGACCCTCGCATTCAACGCATTCTGGCCACTACGGATTACTGGGTGTACACACTGCTCGACCCACGCTATAAGGAGAACCTTCCCAGTCTCATTCCCGAAGAGGAAAGGGGTTCGAGAGTGTTGCTATACCACAGGACCCTGGCGGACAAGCTGATGGTAAAATTCCCATCCAACAGCGCTAGTGGCAGAAGGCGCAGTTCCGAGGGCCATGTAGCAGGGGAGGTGCGTAGATCGAGCAGCATGTACAGCCCAGACAGTGCAACAGTCTTTAAGGGCCTGGCCAGCTTTATGGCTCCCCAGCAAGACTGTGTCACCGCTCCCCAGTCAAGGCTGAGTTGGCGGGAGCACTGTAAAAGGATGGTGAGGGAGTACGTAGCCGATCGCACGACCGTCCTCCGTGACGCCTCTGCCCCCTACAACTACTGGGTGTCGAAGCTGGACACGTGGCCTGAACTAGCGCTGTATGCCCTGGAGGTGCTTGCTTGTCCTGCGGCTAGCGTCTTGTCGGAGAGGGTGTTTAGTGCGGCTGGGGGAATCATCACAGATAAGCGTACCCGCCTGTCAACCGACAGTGCCGACAGGCTAACACTCATCAAGATGAACAAAGCCTGGATTTCCCCAGACTTCACTTCTCCACCAGCGGACAGCAGCGATACGTAAGCAATACGTAGGCTGCACCCGCGGATGGAAGCTACGTTCTCTCTCACCATCCAAAATGGGGACATTTCTGCTTCATCAATCTGTGTCTAATATTCCTCCTCCTCCTCCTCCTGCTCCTCCTCCTGAAACCTCACGTAATCACGCTGAACGGGCAATTTTTCTTAGGGCCACAAGGCTCACTCATAATTTTTCTAAACAATTTTTAGATGTTTCAATGCTCTGAAAAGCGTTGGAACTTTAACTTGAACCAATTTTTCGTTAAACTGGGCTGCCTCCAGGCCTAGTTACCACTTAAGCCACATTAACCAAAGCGATTAATGGGTTTCACCTGCCCTCTTGGTTGGCCATGGCCAATTTTTTTCAGGTATATTAGTACTGTTGATACAGCAATTTTTGTGGGCCCTCGCCTACAGTGTAATCAAATAAATTTTTAGCCCACCTGCATTAAGCACGACATTACTACCTCAGCTGTGTTGGGCAATGCAATGGGATATTTCTATGTACCGCCGGTGGCTTCCTGGCACCCACCCATGGTGTAGGTGCACACGGAGTTTTTACTACATCTGTACACTTGAAAAGAACCCCAGTCTGACTGGGGCATGCAGTGTGGTCCGAAGCCCACCTGCATTAAGCACGACATTACTACCTCAGCTGTGTTGGGCAATGCAATGGGATATTTCTATGTACCGCCGGTGGCTTCCTGGCACCCACCCATGCTGTAGGTGCACACGGAGTTTTTACTACATCTGTACACTTGAAAAGAACCCCAGTCTGACTGGGGCATGCAGTGTGGGCCGAAGCCCACCTGCATTAAGCACGACATTACTACCTCAGCTGTGTTGGGCAATGCAATGGGATATTTCTATGTACCGCCGGTGGGTTCCAGGGAGCCACCCATGCTGTAGGTGCACACGGAGTTTTTACTACATCTGTACACTTGAAAAGAACCCCAGTCAGACTGGGGCATGCAGTGTGGGCCGAAGCCCACCTGCATTAAGCACGACATTACTACCTCAGCTGTGTTGGGCAATGCAATGGGATATTTCTATGTACCGCCGGTGGCTTCCTGGCACCCACCCCTGCTGTGGGTCCGCAGGGAATTATAAATGCATCTGTGTCCACTTGTAAAGAACCCCAGTCTGACTGGGGCATGCAGTGTGGGCCGAAGCCCACCTGCATTAAGCACGACATTACTACCTCAGCTGTGTTGGGCAATGCAATGGGATATTTCTATGTACCGCCGGTGGCTTCCTGGCACCCACCCCTGCTGTGGGTCCACAGGGAATTATAAATGCATCTGTTTCCACTTGTAAAGAACCCCAGTCAGACTGGGGCATGCAGTGTGGGCCGAAGCCCACCTGCATTAAGCACGACATTACTACCTCAGCTGTGTTGGGCACTGCAATGGGATATTTTTATGTACCGCCGGTGGGTTCCAGGAAGCCACCCATGCTGTCGGTCGACAGGGACTTCACAATAGGGAGTTGTACCTGCCTGTGTCTATGAATTAAAAAGCCCGGTCTGACTGGGGCATGCAGAGACACCTTGACAGAATGAATAGTGTGTGACACATAGGTTCCCCATTGCTATGCCCACGTGTGCAGCTCCTGATGGCGGTGGCACAGGATTCTATTTCTCATTGCTTCTGTACAGCATTGTGGGCTATCGCCCCGCCACTTTTAAAGAGGGTCGCTGCCTAGCCGTGCCAACCTCTACAGTGTGTGCCTGCGGTTCCTCCTCATGGCAGACGCACTTCTAAATAGACATGAGGGTGGTGAGGCATTAGGGCAGCTGAAGGCTGCGCAGGGACACTTTGGTGTGCGCTGTGGGGGGGAGGGGGGGCGGTTGGGCAGCATGTAACCCAGGAGAAGTGGCAGTGGAGTGTCATGCAGGCAGTGATTGTGCTTTGTTGGAGGTAGTGTGGTGCTTAGCTAAGGTATGCATTGCTAAT
Source organism: Eleutherodactylus coqui (assembly GCF_035609145.1). Taxonomy (NCBI): domain Eukaryota; kingdom Metazoa; phylum Chordata; class Amphibia; order Anura; family Eleutherodactylidae; genus Eleutherodactylus; species Eleutherodactylus coqui. The sequence goes on along the minus strand of NC_089839.1, from coordinate 179,593,474 downwards.
GAGGGCTTTTCAGAAGTAAAAGTTTTTGGGAGGGGGGGGGCACTCTTGCCGCTATTGTGGCTTAATAGTGGGACCTGTGAACTTGAGATGCAGCCCAACATGTAGCCCCTCGCCTGCCCTATCCGTTGCTGTGTCGTTCCCATCACTTTCTTGAATTGCCCAGATTTTCACACAAGGAAACCTTAGCGAGCATCGGCGAAATACAAAAATGCTCGGGTCGCCCATTGACTTCAATGGGGTTCGTTACTCGAAACGAACCCTCGAGCATCGCGAAAAGTTCGTCCCGAATAACGAGCACCCGAGCATTTTGGTGCTCGCTCATCTCTAGATGTAATGATATTGAGGATGCCTTCTTTATTGACATGCAGCTTAGTTGGGAAGCCCCACCTGTATGGGATTTTATGCTCCCACAGCAAAGCTGTTATTGCAGCACGTTTTCTCCTCGCTTGCATGGTAACTTGTGAGAAATCGCAGAACAATTTGATATTTTCAAACGGTTGAGGTAGTTCTTTTAGGTTCCGGGAAACTTGCATTAGTTCATCCATAACATGGAAAAAAATGAACTCTAGCGATAACATCTCTAGAAACATTTTCAGGGATACATCTAGGCTTGGATAATCTGTGGATTCTCTCCAGGGTACGTTCTTCTGGTTTTGAGTTTGGAAGAAGGAATTTTATTAAGTTTTTAGCATATTTGTTGAGCTCTTCTGACTTCACCGACTCTGGGATCCCCCTGAATTTTATGTTGTTGCGCCTGTTACGACCCTTTAGATCCGCCATTTCTTGTTTGAGCGCTTCAAAAGTTTCTTCTAATTTTTAGTGGGCATCAATCAACTCATTGTGTGAGCTTGTAATTTCACTTGTTTTACTTTCTAGGTGGTCTACTCTGTCACCAAGGTTTGCTATGGCAGATCCGATTTGGTGTTCAGATCTGCAATATCTTGTTTCAGTGAGCCTCTAAGAGCTAGCACCATGTTTCTTATGAAGAGTTCTGAGACAACCTGCCCTGAAAACTCTATATTTAATATGGGATCTTCATTAATTCCTTCTACACTGTTGTTGTGTGTGGTGATGTTATGATAAGGTTCATCTCTCCTAGGTCTCCTCTTTTCTGGACTTATACTGGAAGATGCTGGGTATGTACTGGGAGATTCTGGGTTTATACTGGGAGATGCTGGGTTTATATTGGGAGATGCTGGGTTTATATTGGGAGATGCTGGGTTTGTTTCTTTTTCTCCCTGTAATGAACGAGGGAAGAAAGTTGGCGCTCCCTCATCTGACCCCTCCCCCATCTTTCTTGTGCTACTTATGGCTGTGGAGACTGGGCTCTGCTCTTGCTGATCTGAAGCTGGTGTCTCTTGTGGGGGGGATCATGGAGGTTTATTTTGCGAGAATTGTAGGGAAGGTGGGGGACAGGAAGAAGCCCGCTTACCATTCCTTTTGGGCTCGTGGTCTCCCCCTCCCGCTGCCTTCATCCTCCCACTGCTCCGCTCGCAGCCCGGCATGTCCTCCATTAGCGGCTCTACTGCTGTGCCACGTGCCGAGAAGAAATCTGACAGGCACTTAGGTCCTGCTTTCGGCAGTCTTCTCCTGGATCTCGCTGGCAGCCACAGACCTTCCAATGCTTTTTTGTAAGCAGGTGAGGTCTTTTCTATGCTGTAGATAGTTGCTTGGGGTGGTTATAGAGAACGGAGTTCAGGAACAAGCGTCCACCATCAGAGCCATCCAGGTCATGCCCCCCTTTTGTTGCCCTTCTTTGAACCCCCTCAAGCACTGCAACATCTTTCCTGAGCACCGGTGTCCAGAACTGAACACAGTACTCTATGTGAGGTCTGACAAGTGCCTTATATAGTGGAAGAATAATATTCAAATATTTAGAAGACTATAGGAGCTAATGAGAATTAAATTGTCCCCTCTGCAGAAAGAAATGGTATAGTTTTGCTGATGCATCATGGGATAAATGTAATAGTGAAACAAAAATCTGAGAGGATGAGCCCATGGTGTCTTGTTTCGAACACATGTGTTGCAAGAGGTGACATACCTCTTTACATCCCTCCTTCAGCCGAGCCACTAGAAGGAATGAAGCAAGAGTTCCAAAGTCTTTTTGATCCCAAGGTGACTGGCAGGTTTGGAGTAATGGACCACTCTAAGGACTTCGAGTTGTCCAGCCTTGGGGACAAATAGTTGGTCCTTTCGCATCCACAGTCCATTCTTAAAAACAAGCTCCACATCTTTAGAGGGACGACTCAGGAAAGGGTCATTTTTGTCTCACTCTTTAACCCATTAATGACGAAGCCTGTTTGCGCCTTAGTGACGGAGCCAAATTTTGGAAATCTGACATGTGTCACTTAACATACCATAACTCTGTAAAGGCTTTGCATATCCAAGTGATTCTGACATTGATTTTTCGCCACATATTGTACTTCATTTAGGTGGTAAAAATAGACCCATAGAATTTGTGTTTATTTATTAAAAGTGCCAATATTGGGAAAATTTTGAAAAAATTGTCATTTTTTTCACATTTTCAACTGTAATATCTCAAATATGTGCAAACATACTGTACAAATTTTTGCTAAGATATATATTTCCATCTGTTCACTTTATTCTGGACACACGTTTGAAAAACTTTCCTTTTTTTTTAACCATTTAGGAGACGTACAAGTTTAACATTAATTATCAACATTTTGAGGAACACTTTATTTTTCGGCACCAAGCCAAGATTGCAAAGGCTCATGGGTGTCAGAATTATAGATATCACGACAAATGACCTCATTTTAAAAACTACACCCCTTAGTGTATTCACTGAGGAGGGTCAGGAGTATTTTGACCCCACAGTTTTTTTTCAGGAATTAATGCAATTTAGAGTAGAAAAAATAAAAATTCATATTTTTGCAAATACGTCATTTAAACACAGGAATTTTTTCTATAGTGCACATGAAAATGAGGATTTACACCTGAAAATGCATACCCCCGTTTGTCGTGTGTTCAGAAACATACCCATTGTGGCCCTAATCTTCTGTCTGTATGTACAACGGGGCCAAAACCGAAAGGAGCAGCGGGTGGCTTTCAGATCAGACATTTTGCTTGAAGGCGTTTTAGGCCCCATTGCCGACTTGTAGACCCCTTGAGCAGCCAAAATGCGGAGGACCCCCACAAATGACCTCATTTTGGAAACTAGACCTCTTAGCGCATTAATCTAGGGGTGTACTGCGTATTTTGACCCAACAGTTTTTGAATGAATCAAAGCAAAGAAGAAGTAAAAAAAATTAATTATGTGATTTTAAAAACAGGTTGTTTTGGACAGCACACATAAGAATGGAGGCTTTCACCCAACAATGGATACCCCCATTTGTCCCGTCCTCAGAAACATACCCATTGTGGCCCTAGTCTTCTGTCCGTATGCACAACGGGGCCAAAACTGAAAGGAGCAGTGGGTGGTTTTCAGAACAGACATTTAGTATGAAGGCGTTTTAGGTCCCATTGCCCACTTGTAGACCCCTTGAGCGGCCAAAACGATAGAGAACCGCCACAAATGACCCCATAATAAAAACTAGAATCCTTAACGCATTCATCTAGCGGTGTACTGCGTATTTTGACTCCACTGTTTTTAAATGAATGGAAGCAAAGCAGAAGGAAAAAATTAAGATTTTTGTTTTTTTGGCAATTATGTCATTTTAAAAATAGTTTTTTTTGTACAGCATACATAGGGATAAAGACTTTCACCCCAAAATGTATACCCCCATTTGTCCCATGTTCAGAAACATACCCATTGTGGCCCTAATCTTCTGTCTGGATGCACAACGGGGCTCAAACTGAATGGAGCGTCAAACCTTAACCGTCTTTTAACTTTTACGTGATCGCCATTATCCATGGGATAATGGTGATCACGTGACCGAAGACTGCTCACCGTGGCCCCCCGTGACATCTCCAAGCTCTTAGCTACCTTTAGTAGCCAGGAACAAGGAGATTTTAAATTTCCTCTTGCCCTCCCCAGCTTCTGCGCCTGCGTCCGCCATTTTGGCAAAGGGCGCATGCGCCACAACTGGGGAATGGTCCGCGGATAAGGATCCCATCAGGGGACATCGCTGGTGGCCTTATGTAAGTAATTTCACCTCCCCTCACGGATCTGATCCGTGACGGGACATGAAAATTTAGCTTTTTTTTACTTTTACGTGATCGCCGTTATCCATTGGATAACGGCGATCATGTGACTGGGAAACGCGTACCATGGCACCCCATGAAATCTCCAGGCTCTTGGCTACATTTAGTAGCCAGGTGCAGGGAGATTTTAAATTACCCCTCCAATCTGCGGCTTTTGCGCCTGCGTCCGCCATTTTGGCGACGGACGCGTGTACAGAAGCCGGGCATTCTCCGAAAAAATCCGGGGGCTTTAGGTACCTAATTTCATCTCCCCTCATGGATATGATCCATGCGCGGAGATGAAACAAAAGTTTTTTTTCTTTTCTTTTTTACACTTTTTAAACTTTTTTTTAACTTTTACATGATCGCTGCTATCCATTGGATAGCAGCAATCATGTGACTGGGAACCGCATACAGCAGCTCCCAGTGACAGCTCCCTGCTCTCCGCTACTCATACTAGCCGGGAGCAGGGAGTTTTTAAATTCCCCATGCCTCCTGGCTCTCTGCACATGCGCATGATGTAATGCATCTGGCATGCATGTGCAGACGCCGGCGGCAGTGCCGGGGAGAAGCAAGAAGACGCCGGACGGTACGGAGGATGGCGGGTGAGTACTCTCAGCTCCCCTTATGGATCCGATCTTTACAACTTCTTGTTAACTTTAACGCGATCGCCGGTATCCATTGGATACTGGCGATCGCATGACCGGGGGTGGGGTCACGCGGCCCTGGATGACAGCTCCATGCTGTCGGCTACCTCCGGTAACTGGCAGCATGGAGCTATCATGTTCTGAGCCTGCAGGGCTTTCATTCCTAGAGGAGGTATGTTTTTACGTCCTCTAGGAATAAAGCCCAGCAGGACAGGACGTAAAAAGGCAATGGGGCCGTCACTAAGGGGTTAAACTTAGCTAGTATGTTTCCTGAGTGCACAATGCCACAAAAACTCCTTGGGGACAGAATAGTGCAGTCCATGTTTTACCCCTCCTTCAGGCTCCGAAAAAATCCTGGACAAGACGTCCACCTTGCCACTTCTGGAACAGAGTTAGTAGGAAATGACAAAGTTGAACCTGGAGAAAAACAGAGTCCATCATGCTTGTCTTGCCCATAAGCTCTTGGAAGTGTCTCTATTTGGTGAAAGTGACCTTGATGACCAGCAGCTCCTTGTTTTTGACTGTCTGAGTGACAAGTTATATGACAGAAATGCGCAAAGAGGTAGTTGCATTCTCTCTCTGACTCATTGTGACAGGATAGCCCCTACTGCGGAGTCGAAGGCATCTACCTCAATAACAAAAGGCAATCCTGGTCTTGAGTGGATCAGCACTGATGCCGATGTGAAAATAGACTGTAGTTTCTCTAAAGCAGTCTGTGCCTCCAGGGATCCAGAAAATGCTTGTGCTTTCTTTGTGAGTGAGGTGATAGGAGAGATGACCTTCGAAAAATCCTTAAATCTTCTGCAGAAGATAAGGCGCTGTACTTCCTTTACATTTCTTGGAATGGGTCAATAAGTGATGGCTTTAATCTTGCTGGATTACATTCTCAGATCATCTGGAGAGATAACGTATCCCAGGAATTGCATCCTTGTTTGTTCAAATTCACTCTTCTCAACTTTGATGTAGAGTTGATTCTTTTGGAGTCGTTCCAGGACCACCTGGACATGCCTGCGATGTTCTCCCAAATTATCAGAGAAGATAAGGATGTCATCGTAATATGCCACCAGAAATTGGTCCAAAATCTCTTGAAATATGTTGTTGATGTTGTGCTGGAAGGTAGCAGGAGTATTGCAGAAGCTGAAGGGCATTACCAGATATTTGAAATTACCATACCTTGTTTTAAATGCAGTCTTCCATTCATCCCATGGACAAATCTGTACAATGTTATAAGCCTCTCTTAGATCTAGTTTGCTGAAGATTTTAGCAGACCGAAGTCTTTCTAGTAATTCTGGAATCAAGGGAAGGGGCTAGCGATTTTTTAAAATAAGAATTTTATTTAACTCCCTGTAATCGATACATGGTGGCAGGGCTGAGTCACTCTTTTCCACAAAGAATATGGGTGTCCCGGCCAGGAAAGATTAAGGTCGAATTAACACTTTTTTCAAATTTTCGTTCAGTTATTCTTAGAGTACCTTCAACTCTGGTTCCGAAAGGTTGTAGATCCGCCCGAATGGAAGAGCAGCTTTGGGGAGCAATCCCCTGGGCAGTCATAGGGCCGATGAGGTGGTAGTTAGTTAGCGTTCGTCTTGCTACAGACATTTCTGAACATTTGGTACTGAACCGGTAACTTCTTACAGTCTTGCTGACAATTCTCGGGGTCTTGCAATGGTTTAGGGATGAATGGTGCCATCTTGCTCTTCTCTTTACAGTACCCTGAAGGGAAGGCAATGGTCATTGATTCTCAGTTGATAGAGCAATTATGAGTAGAGAACCAGGGGCTCCTGAGAATCACCAGAAATTTAGAACAGCTGGAAACTGATCATTCCTTGATGATCACGTTTCAGCGGAGCTTCAGTTTGATTGTCTCTTGTGTTACTAGTCCTGAGGACAAGGGTGACCCATCTATAGTCTTCCTATTAACAGGTTTGGTCTTAGGTCTGCTTGAAATTTTTTGTCGAGAGCAAATCTTAAGTCCTTGAAGTTTCCTCCTGCTCTTGAATCCAACATCACCGAGCATTGTATCTTCTGATTTCCCATTAAGATCTCTACAGGGAGGACAAAATGATGGATCGAGGAAGCCTCTACACGCCATCTTGACTTAGAGGTGAAAAGGCTTGTTTGGCAGTATCCTCCTGTCTCATGACGGCTGGATCAGTCGTGGTCTTGATGTTGGGTATGGTGAGAGTCCTCTATAACTTATTTGGGCAGTTTAAGGCATAATGTCCTGTGTTTCCACAATAAAGGCACAGGATTTTGGCATGGCGTCTTTCCTTTTCAGTAGTCAAAAGCGGTTTTCGGATGACATCAACCTGCATCGGTTCTGGTGCAGTTCCAGTCCTTCGCTCGGGATGCAATGTGGATTAACTGAAGGAGTAAAAGGTGTTGCCCACACCCAGCAGTCTCTCCATTCACCTCTCAAAAACTCTCTGGTCAATTCAGATACATATCTGAATAAAATTTTACCTGGGGTCTCCACTCTGGCAAGTTTATCCTTTATGCACTCAGATAATCCTCAAAGAAAGTGGCTCAGTTGTGCAGCTTCATTCCACATGGTATCAGTCACCCAGCAACGAAGTTCTGCCATATATTCCGCAAAAGAGCGGCACCCTTACTGTAGGTTGTGAAACCTACCTCTGGCTCTGGCACAGTGATTGGGATCCTCAAAGATTTGAACCATAGCAGTCATGAAGGCAGAGAGGCTATCAAGGAGATTACTGTTCGTCTGCACATACAGAGAGGCCCATGCAAGCGCCTCATCATTGAGGAGGTTGATGATATAGAAAACCTTCTTTCTGTCACTAGTAAACAAAGTGGGCTGCATCTGAAAATTGATTTGGCATTGGTTAGGGAAACCTTGATATTGATGACGATCCCCACCAAATTTTGCTAGCAGTGACGTGCGGACATCCGAGCCTGAATGATGCAAATGCCCTGGGCCCAATGTATCCAGACCTTTGTGTTAATGGATGGGATGGACTGAGAGGAAATGAGGAGCTGCCATGCAGCGTATCCACTTTTCAAATGTGAGTGAGGGCCGGTAGATAGCTGGAGAGAGAACGAGAGTGGCCGAGAACAGAACCCCACAGATAACTAGACTGTGGACTCACCTGTTGACCTGTGAATCTTCTCTGTCACACCACTTTGTGTTTTGTACTGCTTTCGTGCTGGTGTGTATTGCTGAACTGTACCAAGTTACTTCCAGTAAACAAGCTTCACTGACCATTTCCGTTTTGCCTCTGAAAGTTAAATCCCTGTGTGTGGACTCTTTATTGTTAACAAGTGGATTCACCGCAGAGGATGGAATGGTGGCATCACAAGTGACAAAAGGACTAATATAAACCACCAGTGGGTTCCCTATTTAACAGCCTGCCTTTGATCCCTTGGACATGTCCCTGGTTACCCTCCGGTTGGGAAAAGGTAGTGCCACTGTGACAAGGCCTAAACTCAACCCCGCTGTCTCCTAGCCTAGGGCTCACTCCTCGGATGCTGCAGGGCAGATCTATCTTGGTGGTCACAAACAGGATATGTTCCTCTGTGCCAGTTCCAGAGATATGAGAGAGAAAGTACCTCCACCATTTTTCTCGACCAGGAGAGAAAAGTTGTATTGCCCGTGTTTGTGTTTATATTGACTCCCTGTTGTTTAACGCCTTCTGAGCCTCTGAAAATTTTCGAGAGACAAGGCTGAGTTCCTGCAAAGAGATGCAGAGTAGGGAAGAAAAATCAGAACTCAAGTCCCATTTGTATAGCGCCAGGATGAGCTGTGCCCTGAGACAAGGACATGTGGAATTGTTGGACCCAGTTTGCACTGTTTAACTGTAATGGTCCATGTGTGTCAAAGCAGCATCCAGGGGTACTCCAACTATATAACTTTACTCACATCATCTGATGAAAACAACCATTATTGTGCCCATATGTAGCGACAACGTTTCAACCGCTTGGCCGCAGTCTTTGTCAAGTCTTTGCACATACAGACATTAACCACATTTAATATAGAAAAAACATGGACATTACAACCAATCACTACCCCAAATGCATGTTAAAATCAGCATACCTCCAGAACAGCCGTCCTGGTTGTTAGACCCGGTAACGGATGCAGGTGTCGTTAATCTCGGAATTGTCCTCATTTCACCGGCACATAACTCCACCTGTTGTCAGCATCCCCGGTTCCACAAGCGCATGTGCGAGTCCACCTGCAATCTCGTGTTGTCTGGCCCGATCACATCACCACTATAGATACTGCGCATACATCGACCTAGACCGATCTAAGCCTTCCTGATGTTGCGTCCTCACTTGTCTACTGCGCATGGGGCATAGCGTGTCTTGTTCAAAAATCCATCTAGCTTCCAAAAGTCTAATTTGTCTCTGTCTGCAACCATCCTTCTGGCTGGGCGGCAGCTGTAATATAGTTGGAGTACCCCTCGATGCTGCTTTGACACATATGGACTGTTCGTATGTATCTGGTTCAGGATCCAGAACCAAGCTTTAAGGGTGCATCCTCCACCCTATATGAGGTACATGTGTGTGCTGCTGTCAATCCAGATTTTGTATACAGTTTAACTGTAATGGAAAAATGGATATGGACCCACAAGATGGTGCTCAGCCTTCTTCTTCAACCTGTGCTCTGGAGTCTGCAAAAAATTCTCGCCACAGAGTTACTGCTGTGGCTGAGGAAAAAGTAGTGGGGGTCGCCCCCACCGCAGAGCAGCAGCTAGAGGCAGAGAGCCGCCCAGGGAAGGAATAATCACCATTGGTGAATGAGCCACTGAACTTTTCTTTTCAGACCAGTGAGAACACTTCCCCGGGCAAAATGTCCACTAAAGTTTTGTGTTGAGTACCTGCTGGATACCTGCCATCTAGACCCCGCTATTATGTGGGCGATGAGCCGGAAATACGAGGACTTGTTAGGCCAGCAATAGTCCCTTCATCTGCAGAGAAAGTTCCCTGCTGCTGCCTCCACCTTTGCTCCTCCTGTGGAGACTCTAAAGACAGTTATGTAGAGAGCCGGTATCCACCCTGGATACTTATCCACAGGGACAATAAAGAGGTTCGGGACTTATTGCCTCCACAGCAACAGCCTTTCGTGCGCAAATATGGAGACCAGAACTTTAATTTTATATTTAAGGATGATAGGAGGATCCCTGTTCCACCACCACCCTAATTTGTTCCTGCTGAACTCCCTCTGGGATGGACTCTTAATTGCCTGCAAGCAGCAGAGGAGACCAGGCAACGCTATGACACTTTCAGAGTTTGGCACCACAGGTGTCTTGTGATAATGACATTAAACGGCCTTCAGAACTGTGTTCATCACAGCAGCAGTCGGACTTTGACTGTTTGGAGCCAGCAGCGGACCACCAGGACAGTGAGGATAAGGAGGTAAGACTCTCTTCACAAGAGTCCTTCCCTATGCTCTTCAATGGGAATAGAGTCATGGACGTCTAACCACAGCCTGAGCCCATCACAGCCATTCAATGATGTCATTCACTGAATGGCTGTGATTGACTCAGGCTGAGCTCCTGAGCCAATCACAGCATTCTCTTGCTTGTGGGAGGGTTTTCAACCCACATTACCAGGAAGAGAATGCTCTTTCAGTGCTGAGGACCACATGGAAGATTGCTGCAGCGCCTGCAAAGCAGTGAGAGGGATGGGGATGCCGCCTGCTAGGTAAGTATTAAGACACCCCCCCACCCCTGAAAATAAGACACTGTGCCTCTTTTGCGGCAAAAATAAATATAGACAGTGTCTTATTTGGGGAGAAACACGGTAGCTACTAGATATTTAGGAGAGCTCTATAAAACCCAGTATACAGTATATTGCAGCAGCATTGAATGATATATATTATATGTGGCTCAGCGCTCCCAGGTTTGCTAGGCAGATGTTTGCTTTTTTAATTCCTATGCCTTTTAGTATTTTAATTTAGTTAAATAAAAGTTAGACATTAGTGAGGGTATTCATTGGGAGGTTTCTCGCCCTTTGGGCAATTTTGATGTTAATTATTGTTAATAAGCCCGGTGTACTCCCTAAGGAACTTTTTGTATACTTTTTGGATTTTGTGCAGGAATTAAAATGGAGTAATAGTGTTGTTCCACTAACATTTGATATTTTGATAACTGTGTTATGGCAGAATTTCTTTCACATGGCATTAATCTTCAATAATTTAGCCTCAAAGTGGCACAGGTATTTTCTACTAATGAAAATATACCTGGCATAGAGATATCCATAGTGATAGGAAGTGGCGAGTCTGGGAACTTACATGCAGCATAAGTTAGTATATGAGGTTTAAGAAGTAATATAACCCCAACTCCACATTAGGAGGACACTGGATTTATTGACGGATGGGAAAGTTTACTCACAGAGAATTCATTACATATGATCCAGTATTTATTGAAAAACAAAAAAGTTTTTCTTACTAAAATATCTACTCAGCTAGAGAAGGATGTGGATAAGATCAAGAAAACAGGAGCTTAGATTAAAATTATGGGATAAAGATCTTTATGGCGCGCTTATATTTATGACGAAACACACAGTTGTTTTTCTTAGAAGGCTCAATTAAAAACCCACTCAGGCGGCTGAAGGTCAGATGGTGAGAACAGTCACAATGTGGACTTCGCTGGCTGCTGTGCTCTGCCTGGTAACCTGCATTGGTAGTGCTGAAGACTCATGCCCAGGTGAGTAATATCTAATCAATACATACTAGGCAGATCCTACATAAAGTTTCTATTGCAGTATTAAAGCAGAGTTTTGCTGGTCAAAAGCTTAAAAACTAACATTATTATAACGGGTATAAGCATATTATTCAACTAATATTGATTACACCTTCGTAGTAGTGACGGCTCACGAGAAACAAAAAAGGTGGACTGTGTTCCTCTACAATGACAAGTTTAATTAATAAACATTTTAATTGTCCCCAACTTATGTGCAATTATATTTAGTTTGCATAAGCTAGCAGTATGTGGTGATATATGAAACTGTACTTCTGTACTCGCCTAATGCAGAGAGATCTCACAGACTCTCAATAGAGGAGACAAGATCCCACCAAACCTGCTGACAGCCATCACTAGGAGGAGATGGCAACATATTTAATTGACTCTATAAATGCAGAGTTTCATTACTTCTTTCTTGTCTGTGTAGAGCAGAGCCCTATGTTGGCACTGCTTTTATGGAGCACTGTAGGCAGTATTGTTTACTGGGGACACACTGATGGCAGTTGCTGACTGATCCTCAGGGGGCAATCTGTTGGCATTTTTTATCTGGGGAACTTTCCAAGAACTATTGTTTATTAGGACAATCTGCTGGCCCAGTTTAAAGGGGAGGTTTCACTTTTTTGGCGTTACTGTTTATAGGAGACATCTGATGGCACTGTTAGTTGGGTCAGTCTGATGGTGTGTTAACAGAAACTATCAGGCTGATTGTCATTATGGGGAGTGTCCTGTACTAGTGGGTGGGTTACACATAGGAAATACATTTTTAAGGTCTCCCTAAAATAATTTTTAAAAATAGGATATTTTTTATTATTTCTAAACATGATTGTGTATAGGTTAGCTTCAATTTTTAGGAATAATAGCTTTTTAAATGGGCACTGCACAAATTTCTTCTTATGCAAAAGCCAATGTGTATAACTAGCAAAAGTGCAGATCACTTTCTTTTTAACCTAAAATGACATTTAGAGTGCTGAAAAATAACTCTAAAGTGCTGTCCGCTAGGGATCCGCCATCCTTCTAATTTTCTAACCACTACCTGTTGCCATGTGAAGTCTATCTCTAGTAACAGAGATAGTAAAATGGAATACAGGAAGTGGGAGGGGATGTTGTCCCATGCTACCCACAGAAAACTATGGAAGAGGAGGGGTAAGATGGAGCTGCTAGAGGTACACAAAAGAAGAGAGACAGGGTACTATTGTATCTTGACGCCACCCGAAGTATGAGTGGAGATAGGATTTTAGCAGCTGGACAGGCTGGCGACGCTCCCAGGAGCAGATTGGCTGATGCAGCAGTTTCATTGCCCCGCAGTCTGCTACTGGCGCCACACTCCCAATTCCTATGCTCTTAACCTCTGGCCCACCATTTCCCCAGCTGCTGTCCCTTAGCAAGGCAGGCAGCATTTTCTCATGTGAACCGCTCCATCCCAGTCACGACCAATTCCCGTGCTCTCAACCTGTGGCCTCCCATCTCCCCCATCGCTGTCACTTTACCAAGGTGGCCAGCATTTTCCAAGGTGAAATGCTTGCAGCTCCGTTCACAGTCTGTCACCGCTGCTGCATTTGCATCTCAGCTGCTGGGTCTGCGGCGTGCTGTTACCTCCCAGCTCCATCTTCCAGCTGCTGTCTGGCACAGTGCTTCAGCGATGGCTCCTCACAGCTCCATCCCCCTGCGACTGTCTGGCACTGTGCCGCGTCACTGTTGGGTCAGGTCTCTCGGCCGCCATGTCTGTAGCACTGTGCCGCCTCACTGGTCCATCCCAGCAGGTGGCTCTTACCCTGCTCAGTGTGTGTTGGGGTCGGCTCTGTCCACTGTGTGTCGGGTGTGAGCAGGCACCGCATACCCCAATAGCCACTTGTGCCCCGTGTGATTGTAGGGGTGACGGTAGAGATCCCAGGGCTCCTAGTACAGTGACAGTTGGGCTATGATGCAGGGCCACTGTGGAACACGTTGGGGGACAATCTGCAACGGCATCAGGCAATCACCTCCTGGAGGGGTCTGTGAAGCAGCCTGTATCTTGTATACACCCATACTTCCAGTGGCGACAAGATACAATAGTACCGAGAGACAGATATGCTGCTGTAGTTAACAGTAAGTCTTTATTGTGTAACAGTTTTACGCTCATGTGAGTAAGGGCCCACACGAATGCTACCAAGGATAGGGTGAAAGAACCACTGATTAACACCTCTTCCTATCTTCTACAAAGAAAGATGACCAAGAACATTGCCCCAATAACGGGCGGCCCAGTGGTCTTCGGATCTGGGCTCTTGCTGCCCCTCGGAACCCACGCATCCAGGCTGGGATACATACACATGCCACCACTGACAGGGACAGCTGGGCAGGATAAGAAGACACACAGAGCCATGATCATACCATACAGCAGCCAATACGCAAACACTAGTAGCAGATGTTAATGCTATAAATGCCAGGTATTTGTTGACATTTTAGCCAAAATATGGAAGCTAGCGGGCCACATTATGACTCCCGGAATACCACTATTTCCCACACTAACCAGGAGTCCAGCGACATAACCAATTAAAACCACAAAATCCAAACCTTTCTTGCAGCCACCACACATAGAACCTGCTCACACAAAACAGAGAGAGACATGAGAACAGAGAAAGCTGAACACACCCACAGCTTGGGGTAGGACAGCTTTTACGTGTACTGACCTAGAGTGATTGGTTGACTGGTGACACACACTTCCAGCCAACACAATCCCCCACACCTGAGCAGGAGACTCCAGAGAACCTATAGTACAACAGATCTCAGGAGAAAGACGTGACACTACCCCTCCCCCTTTAAAAATGGGGTCTCTGGACCTATAAGGCATAAAAAACATTTTTTAGCAACTCCTCCAAACCACACACACACGTACAGGATTTATCTAAAAATGCACTGACACCAAGGAAAAAATGACATATAGGAAGCAGTAGCAAATTCTACACCTATAAGCAGAGCCACCGTGCCTTACACAACCAGGCTCAGTCACAGAAGTTTGCAAAAAGTGTGCACAGCTCAGAGGGGAAAGAGATGACAACCACTCTCACTGACACAACGTCACATAGGACTTATCCATATGGAACTAGTGCAGATGCCAGGCAGTCGGCAAGAGAAGGGAATACTAATACAGATAGTGCCATACTCAGGAGAAAGTCAGTACAACATAAAGACAACAGTGCATAACATAACATATGAACACTACTCTGAAGTCATGCGAGACACCAATACAACCAAAGGCTTATAGAGCTATAACATTCTGAACAAACACCAGAAACAGATGCAAAAGTCACAAGACTAACAGACACACCTGACCGCCTGTAAAACAGTTGTGTCACTAACATAATGCCCGTCTTTTAAAACTGGGGGCATTATGTTACATTTGTGTGGGTGAGCACCAGGCCCACACAAACGTTACCAAGGATAGGGGAACACCAGGTGAAACAACTACCGATTAATACCTCTCCCTATCTTTTACAAAGGAAGATGACCAAGGACCTATCAGATCGGTGGCATCGGCCCAATAAGAGTTGTCCTACGATCAACAGATCTGGGCTTTTGCTGTCCCCAGGAATCTACACACCCAGGCTACGATGCATACATATGCTACCATAGATAGGGACAAATGGACAGGATATGAAGACACAAAGAGCCATAATCACACCATACAGCAGCCAATACGCAAACACTAGTAGCAGATGTTAAATTTTATAAATGCCAGGTATTTGTTGACATTTAGGCCAGAATATGGAAGTTAGTGGGCCATGTCATGGCTCCCAGCAATACCACTAGTCCCCACACTAACCAGGAGTCCAGTGACATAACCAAACAAAACCACAAGACATAAACTTTTCTTGCAGCCTTCACACATAGAACCTGCTTACACAACACAGAAAGAGAGATGAGAGCAGAGAAAGCTGACTACACACACCTGGGTAGACAGCTTTATGTGTACTGACCTAGAGTGATTGGTTAACTAGAGACACACATACACCCAGCCATCACAATCCCCCCACACCTGAGGAGGAGAACTCCAGAGTTCCTGTAGAACAACAGATCTCAGGAGACAGATGTGACAAAGATACTGAACTCACATCTACACTGCTAAATACTCTTACGTAGTGTACTCCATGATGTAGTTACTTATAAGGGAGCTGCAGAGAGATAGAAAATATATTCTGTTGAAGGCTGAGAGGAGACTTAATAGCTGTCTACAAATATCTGAAGGGCCGGCTCAGTGCAGAGGAATCAGCCCTATTCTCATTTACATAAGGAAAGACTAGAAACAATGTGATAAAACTGAAAGGGAGGAGACTAGAGATGAGCGAGCACCAAAATGCTCGGGTGCTCGTTACTCGAGACGAATTTTTCGCGATGCTCGAGGGTTCGTTTAGAGTAACGAACCCCATTGAAGTCAATGGGTGACTCGAGCATTTTTGTATATCGCCGATGCTCGCTAAGGTTTTCATTTGTGAAAATCGGGGCAATTCAAGAAAGTGATGGGAACGACACAGCAACGGATAGGGCAGGCGAGGGGCTACATGTTGGGCTGCATCTCAAGTTCCCAGGTTCCACTATTAAGCCACAATAGCGGCAAGAGTGCCCCCCCCCCTCCCAACAATTTTTACTTCTGAAAAGCCCTCATTAGCAATGCATACCTTAGCTAAGCACCACACTACCTCCAACAAAGCACAATCACTGCCTGCATGACACTCCGCTGCCACTTCTCCTGGGTTACATGCTGCCAATTCCCCCCCCCCCCACGACCCAGTGTCCACAGCGCACACCAAACTGTCCCTGCCCAGTCTTCAGCTGCCCTCATGCCACGCCACCCTCATGTCCATTTATAAGGGCGTCTGCCACAGGAAAAGCAGGCACACACTGCAGAGGGTTGGCACGGCTAGGCAGCGACCCTCTTTAAAAGGGGCGGGACGATAGCCCACAATGCTGTACAGAAGCAATGAGAAATCCAATCCTGTGCCACCTCCATCTGGAGCTGCACACATGGGCATAGCAATGGGGAACCTATGTGCCACACACTATTCATTCTGTCAAGGTGTCTGCGCACCCCAGTCAGACCGCGGTTTTTTATAAATAGTCACAGGCAGGTACAACTCCGCAATGGGAATTCCGTGTGCACCCACAGCATGGGTGGCTCCCTGGAACCCACCCGCTGTACATAAATGTATCCCATTGCAGTGCCCATCACAGCTGAGGTAGTAATGTCGTGTTTAATGCAGGTGGGCTTCGGCCCACACTGCATGCCCCAGTCAGACTGGGGTTCTTTAGAAGTGGAAACAGATGCATTTACAACTCCCTGTGGACCGACAGCATGGGTGGCTCCCTGGAACCCACCGGCGGTACATAAAAATATCCCATTGCATTGCCCAACACAGCTGAGGTAGTAATGTCGTGCTTAAAGGGGTTGTCCCGCGCCGAAACAGTTTTTTTTTTTTTCCAACCCCCCCCCCCCCCCTCCGTTCGGCGCGAGACAACCCCGATGCAGGGGTTAAAAAAGAACACCGGACAGCGCTTACCTGAATCCCCGCGCTCCGGTGACTTCTTACTTACCGGCTGAAGATGGCCGCCGGGATCTTCTCCCTCGGTGGACCGCAGGGCTTCTGTGCGGTCCATTGCCGATTCCAGCCTCCTGATTGGCTGGAATCGGCACGTGACGGGGCGGAGCTACACGGAGCTACACGGAGCCCCATTGAGAAGAGAAGTAGACCCGGACTGCGCAAGCGCGTCTAATTTGGCCATTAGACGGCGAAAATTAGACGGCAACCATGGAGACGAGGACGCCAGCAACGGAACAGGTAAGTGAATAACTTTTGATAACTTCTGTATGGCTCATAATTAATGCACAATGTACATTACAAAGTGCATTAATATGGCCATACAGAAGTGTATAGACCCACTTGCTTTCGCGGGACAACCCCTTTAATGCAGGTGGGCTTCGGCCCACACTGCATGCCCCAGTCAGACTGGGGTTCTTTAGAAGTGGAAACAGATGCATTTACAACTCCCTGTGGACCCACAGCATGGGTGGGTGCCAGGAAGCCACCGGCGGTACATAAAAATATCCCATTGCAGTGCCCATCACAGCTGAGGTAGTAATGTCGTGTTTAATGCAGGTGGGCTTCGGCCCACACTGCATGCCCCAGTCAGACTGGGGTTCTTTAGAAGTGGAAACACATGCATTTACAACTCCCTGTGGACCGACAGCATGGGTGGCTCCCTGGAACCAACCGGCGGTACATAAAAATATCCCATTGCATTGCCCAACACAGCTGAGGTAGTAATGTCGTGCTTAATGCAGGTGGGCTTCGGCCCACACTGCATGCCCCAGTCAGACTGGGGTTCTTTAGAAGTGGAAACACATGCATTTACAACTCCCTGTGGACCGACAGCATGGGTGGGTGCCAAGAAGCCACCGGCGGTACATAAATATATCCCATTGCAGTGCCCATCACAGCTGAGGTAGTAATGTCGTGTTTAATGCAGGTGGGCTTCGGCCCACACTGCATGCCCCAGTCAGACTGGGGTTCTTTAGAAGTGGAAACAGATGCATTTACAACTCCCTGTGGACCCACAGCATGGATGGGTGCCAGGAAGCCACCGGCGGTACATAAAAATATCCCATTGCATTGCCCAACACAGCGGATGTAACGTCAGCTGTAATGCAGGTGGGCTAAAAATTCATTTGATTACACTGTAGGCGAGGGCCCACAAAAATTGCTGTATCAACAGTACTAATGTACATCAGAAAAATTGGCCATGGCCAACCAAGAGGGCAGGTGAAACCCATTAATCGCTTTGGTTAATGTGGCTTAATTGGTAACTAGGCCAGGAGGCAGCCCAGTTAAAATAAAAATTGTTGGAGGTGAAAGTTTCAACGCTTTAATGAGCATTAAAACGTATAAAAATTGTTTAGAAAAATTATATGACTGAGCCTTGTGGGCCTAAGAAAAATTGCCCGTTCGGCGTGATTATGTGAGGTTTCAGGAGGAGGAGCAGGAGGCGGAATATTATACACAGATTGATGAAGCGAAACGGTCCCCGTTTTTGATGGGGATACAGAACGATGCTTCCATCCGCGGGTGCAGCCTACCTATTGCTTAGGTATCGCTGCTGTCCGCTGGTGGAGAAGAGAAGTCTGGGGAAATCCAGGCTTTGTTCATCTTGATGAGTGTTAGCCTGTCGGCACTGTCGGTTGACAGGCGGGTACGATTATCTGTGATGATTCCCCCAGCCGCACTAAACACCCTCTCTGACAAGACGCTAGCCGCAGGACAAGCAAGCACCTCCAGGGCATACAGCGCGAGTTCAGGCCACGTGTCCAGCTTCGACACCCAGTAGTTGTAGGGGGCAGAGGCGTCACGGAGGACGGTCGTGCGATCGGCTACGTACTCCCTCACCATCCTTTAACAGTGCTCCCGCCGACTCAGACGTGACTGGGGAGCGGTGACACAGTCTTGCTGGGGAGCCATAAAGCTGTCAAGGGCCTTAAAGAGTGTTGGCCTGCCTGTGCTGTACATCCTGCCTGATCTCCGCGCCTCCCCTGCTACCTGGCCCTCGGAACTGCGCCTTCGGCCACTACCGCTGTCGTATGGGAATTTTACCATCAGTTTGTCCGCCAGGGTCCTGTGGTATAGCAACACTCTCGAACCCCTTTCCTCTTCGGGTATGAGAGTGGAAAGGTTCTCCTTATACCGTGGGTCGAGCAGTGTGTACACCCAGTAATCCGTAGTGGCCAGAATGCGTGTAACGCGAGGGTCACGAGAAAGGCATCCTAACATGAAGTCAGCCATGTGTGCCAGGGTACCTGTACGCAACACATGGCTGTCCTCACTAGGAAGATCACTTTCAGGATCCTCCTCCTCCTCAGGCCATACACGCTGAAAGGATGACAGGCAAGCAGCATGTCTACCCTCACCAGTGGGCCAAGCTGTGTCTTCCCCCTCCTCCTCATCTTCCTCCTCCTCCTCCTCCTCCTCACCGCACTGAGATATAGACAGGAGGGTGCTCTTACTATCCAGTGACATACTGTCTTCCCCCAGCTCTGTTTCCGAGCGCAAAGCGTCTGCCTTTATGCTTTGCAGGGAACTTCTCAAGAGGCATAGCAGAGGAATGGTGACGCTAATGATTGCAGCATCGCCACTCACCACCTGGGTAGACTCCTCAAAGTTTCCAAGGACCTGGCAGATGTCTGCCAACCAGGCCCACTCTTCTGAAAATAATTGAGGAGGCTGACTCCCACTGCACCGCCCATGTTGGAGTTGGTATTCCACTATAGCTCTACGCTGCTCATAGAGCCTGGCCAACATGTGGAGCGTAGAGTTCCACCGTGTGGGCACGTCACACAGCAGTCGGTGCACTGGCAGATTAAACCGATGTTGCAGGGTGCGCAGGGTGGCAGCGTCCGTGTGGGACTTGCGGAAATGTGCGCAGAGCCGGCGCACCTTTCCGAGCAGGTCTGACAAGCGAGGGTAGCTTTTCAGAAAGCGCTGAACCACCAAATTAAAGACGTGGGCCAGGCATGGCACGTGCGTGAGGCTGCCGAGCTGCAGAGCCGCCACCAGGTTACGGCCGTTGTCACACACGACCATGCCCGGTTGGAGGCTCAGCGGCGCAAGCCAGCGGTCGGTCTGCTCTGTCAGACCCTGCAGCAGTTCGTGGGCCGTGTGCCTCTTATCTCCTAAGCTGAGTAGTTTCAGCACGGCCTGCTGACGCTTGCCCACCGCTGTGCTGCCACGCCGCGCGACACCGACTGCTGGCGACGTGCTGCTGCTGACACATCTTGATTGCGAGACAGAGGTTGTGGAGGAGGAGGAGGAGGAGGAGGAGGGTGGTTTAGTGAAGGAAGCATACACCGCCGCAGATACCACCACCGAGCTGGGGCACGCAATTCGGGGGGTGGGTAGGACGTGAGCGGTCCCAGGCTCTGACTCTGTCCCAGCCTCCACTAAATTCACCCAATGTGCCGTCAGGGAGATATAGTGGCCCTGCCCACTTGTGCTTGCCCACGTGGCCGTTGTTAAGTGGACCTTGGCAGTAACCGCGTTGGTGAGGGCGCGTACAATGTTGCGGGAGACGTGGTCGTGCAGGGCTGGGACGGCACATCGGGAAAAGTAGTGGCGACTGGGAACTGAGTAGCGCGGGGCCGCCGCCGCCATCATACTTTTGAAGGACTCCGTTTCCACAACCCTATACGGCAGCATCTCCAGGCTGATAAATTTTGCTATGTGCACGTTTAACGCTTGAGCGTGCGGGTGCGTGGCGGCGTACTTGCGCTTGCGCTCGAACACTTGCACTAGCGACGGCTGGACGGTGCGCTGAGAGACATTGGTGGATGGGGCCGAGGATAGTGGAGGTGAGGGTGTGGGTGCAGGCCAGGAGACGGTAGTGCCTGTGTCCTCAGAGCGGGGTTGGATCTCAGTGGCAGGTTGGGGCACAGGGGGAGAGGCAGCGGTGCAAACCGGAGGCGGTGAACGGCCTTCGTCCCACCTTGTGGGGTGCTTGGCCATCATATGTCTGCGCATGCTGGTGGTGGTGAGGCTGCTGGTGGTGGCTCCCCGGCTGATCTTGGCGCAACAAAGGTTGCACACCACTGTTCGTCGGTCGTCTGCACTCTCAGTGAAAAACTGCCAGACCTTTGAGCACCTCGGCCTCTGCAGGGTGGCATGGCGCGAGGGGGCGCTTTGGGAAACAGTTGGTGGATTATTCGGTCTGGCCCTGCCTCTACCCCTGGCCACCGCATTGCCTCTTGCAACCTGCCCTGCTGCTGCCCTTGCCTCCCCCTCTGAAGACTTGTCCTCAGTAGGCTTAGCAAACCTGGTGGGGTCAGTCACCTCATCGTCCTGCTGCTCTTCCTCAGAATCCTCGGTGCGCTTCTCCCTCGGACTTAATGCCCTTACTACTACCTCACTGATAGACAACTGTGTCTCATCGTCATCGGCCTCCTCACCCACTGAAAGGTCTTGAGACAGTTGCCGGAAGTCCCCAGCCTCATCCCCCGGACCCTTGGAACTTTGCAATGGTTGGGCATCAGTCACGATAAACTCCTCTGGTGGGAGAGGAACCATTGCTGCCCAATCTGAGCAGGGGCCCGAGAACAATTCCTGGGAGTCTGCCCGCTCCTCAGAATGTCTCATTTTCATGGAGTGAGGAGGCTGGGAGGAAGGAGGAGCAGCAGCCAGAGGATTCTGAGTTGCAGCAGTGGACGGCGCAGAACTCTGGGTGGACGATAGGTTGCTGGAAGCACTTTCTGCCATCCACGACAGGACCTGCTCAAACTGCTCATTTTCTAATAAGGGTCTATCGCATGGACCCATTAAATGTGCTATGAATGTGGGGACGCCAGAAACATGCCTCTCTCCTAATCCCGCAGCAGTCGGCTGCGATACACCTGGATCAGGAGCTCGGCCTGTGCCCACACCCGGACTAGGGCCTCCGCGTCCTCGGCCGCGCCCACGTCCTCTAGGCCTACCCCTACCCCTCAGCATGCTGTATTACCAGGAATGCAGAAACACAACACTGTAATTTAATGTGCCGCTTATTGCCCTGTGGTTGTAGGCTGAGTTCGCTTACGGAATGCCAGGAAAGAATTTTGCGCAAGCCTGCTGTAACACTTAGCTGGCTGCGTATTTATTTTGAGAACTACAACCCGCAGCAGACACAGACCCAGAACACTGAGCAGAGTGACAGGCAGGCCAAATAGTTTTTTTTCAAATATTTTTTTCTAAAGGACCACTGCGTATATTCAATCTATATATGTCTTCTGGCCCTGCCTGCACAATTCTGTCCCTGATGTGTGTGTCACGGAACTGTAGCGTTGCACTGTTATTAAGTGCAACAGAGCGGTGATTTCAGAGGCAGGAAAGAATTTTGCGCAAGCCTGCTGTAACACTTAGCTGGCTGCGTATTTATTTTGAGAACTACAACCCGCAGCAGACACAGACCCAGAACACTGAAAAATAGTTTTTTTTCAAATATTTTTTTCTAAAGGACCACTGCGTATATTCAATCTATATATGACTTCTGGCCCTGCCTACACAATTCTATCCCTGTAGTATTACTGCAGGGCGCAATGCTCTGCACGGCCGATATAGCAAAAAAAAAAAAAAGTGCAACACTGCTAAAAGCAGCCTCCACACTACTGCACACTGTTAGATGTGGCCCTAAGAAGGACCGTTGGGGTTCTTGTAGCCTACACTAACTCCTAACGCTCTCCCTACAGCAGCTCCAACACTATAGCACTGTCCCTCAGCTATCTCACAACGCATCTGAGGCGATCCGCGCGAGGGGCCGATTTTTATACTCGGGTGACACCTGATCTCCCCAGCCACTCACAGCAGGGGGGTGGTATAGGGCTTGAACGACGCAGGGGGAAGTTGTAATGCCTTCCCTGTCTTTCAATTGGCCAGAAAAGCGCGCTAACGTCTCAGAGATGAAACTGAAAGTAACTCGAACATCGCGTGGTACTCATTACGAGTAACGAGCATCTCGAACACGCTAATACTCGAACGAGTATCAAGCTCGGACGAGTACGTTCACTCATCTCTAGAGGAGACACAGATTAGATATTAGAGAGAACTTTCTGACAGTGAGGGTGATCAATGAGTGGAACAGGTTACCATGGGAGGTGGTGACTTCTCCTTCATTGGAAATTTTGAAATAGAGACTGGATAGACATCTGTCTAGCATAATTTAATGAATCCTACATTGAGCATGGGGGAGGTCTCTTCCAACTCTACCATTGTATGATTCCATCAAATGTAAAAGACATATTTCTTAAAATTGTCAAGTAGCTGTAAGAAAGCCAAGTAGAAAGATTGAGGCCATCTTAAAATTGTCAAGTAGCTGTAAGAAAGCCAAGTAGAAAGATTGAGGCCATCTTCACACTCAGCAGAAATGTTCGGAATTTCCGATGCCGGAATTGCAGTGGCAATTCTGTAACATTTACAGTGCAAGACATGTGGAAGAGATTTCAAAAACCATCTTCACAAGTTGTGAAAAATTTCAATAATGAATGTGCTATGTTTTTAAAATCCGCAATATGTGCATACAAGGGTTTACAATTAAAAATGCTGCCAACTCCTTATTTAAGTGCACATTTGGCTACTGCGAATTTAAGGCGTATTTACAGCAGGTTTTTGCTGTGGAAAGCCAATAGCAGGTGTGTATACTGTGAAGATACCTTTAGTAGTAAGCAGCTATAGGAAAGCCATCTAAAAAGCAGAGATTTAGTGGTAATTTTCTATGCTTCATATGAGCTGCACGGTACATCATCCTCATTCTTCATCATCTTGATTACAGAAGTGAAATATGTGGCACTTGGAGAAAGTGATAAATTGACTATCCTCCGAGGATGTCCGGGTCTGCCTGGCCCTCCTGGACAAACAGGTGAAGCCGGTCTCTCAGGACAGAAAGGTAAATATTTATGGCAGTTTAACAGTCACTTCTACATGTAAGTTGTTGTATTACCTACTACAATGTTCCCAAACTCCCAAACAGGTCATGTTTTTAGGATTTCCTCAGCATTGCACAGATGATGGGTTTTGGCAAACAATGATGTATTGGGTGGAAACAACTGGAGTCAGGACACACAGGGTAGCAAAATTCAACTTCCCCAACTCAGAAGTTTCTGGAGGGTGTTGTGCTGCTTCAAATGAGATTCATTCTCCATTAACAAAGCCATGTTGTCCACCACTGAAAATACTGATTCAGCTTTAATCTCTACAACATACTAACGAATGCTATCCTTCAGATTTGACACTGATGCAGATCCGGTAGACCTAGTCCGCTACATCGCCAACTATTGGTGACTAAATAAAAAATTTGTTTTAGAAATGGTGAGCGCTTCTTCTGAAGTAGCTATTGTCCAAATGTTATTTCATTTAGAGCAGAAGAACACCCTTCAGAGGCCTTTGAGTTGGAGAAGTTTAATTTCGCTACCCTGTATGCGGGGTTATTATTGAGATGATGGCTAAATTGCTGTTCTTGTTTCAGGATCTAAAGGAGACCCTGGGAAGGCCGGACCTGCAGGGCCACCAGGTTTGTATTCACATAACAGGGTTTTCTGTAGTAAATGAAAAGCTGTATGATGGATACTGTACCACTAAGTTATGTGCATCCACAAAGACACTTCCATGCACTGACATGCACTAACACTAACTGGGCTTTATACACTTTACATGGTCCTATATAGCTTGTGATTTGTTTTGTGAAGATTATATTAGGGTGTTACATAATTAGCAGTCCTCTAATATAATGTGCTTATTACCAGAATTACTACACAAGTGGCCGTGAGCCCATGATAATCCTCCATGGCTACCAGAAAATGCCATACTGTCTGCTATTGCCCCGCAATTGTCATCGGTAGAATACTGGCACTATTTCCAGCAGGTTATATAATATGCTAATACACTGCTTGATCAGTTATTATAGTGTCCTTCAGCACATAACTGTTACCAGTAGGAGTATCTTCCACTGTATTACCCAAGACTGGAGAATTCCTCTGTATGCCCAACATACTGTATACAGTACTTGTGCAAAGGTTTTAGGCAGGTGTGAAAAAATGCTGCACAGGTAGGATGTTTTAAAAAATAGAAGTTATAATAGTTTTTGTCAATTAACAAAGCGCAAAGTGACTGAATAACAGAGAAATGTAAATCACATCAGTATTTGTTGTGACAGTGGAAAAAAAGACTCCTGCGCTCAGGGAACCCCAAAAACACCAAAGCACAATATAAAAGAGAAGATGAAAGCTTAACAACCTCTATGTGTAGTCAATAAACGAAGATAATGAAAAGATGACAAATCCTTAGTACTAGAGAAAGTGAATATTTATTGGCAAACAATACAGGGTGCAACGCGTTTCGGAGCTAAAAAATCTGCTCCTTTTTCAAGCACAAATCTATTTGTATAGCAGTGTTCAAATATATATATTATATAAAGTGCAAAATGTCACAAATATCACATGGGAAAGAAATAAAAAGAGAAATGTATAAATTAAAAATTATTTCACATATTTATAGCATTATGAAATATTATGGTTATTAACTGAAAAATACATTAAAAAGTATCATGTCAGAGTAAAAACAATTCATCTATACACAGTCTCCTACTTGCGAACAGGTTCTGTTTCAGGAGCCTGTTCGCAAGTACATTTGTTCGTATGTAACAAATGCTTGTATGGAGCAGGAACGCTGCTGGATCCCGCTCCATACAACGTCGGGTGCAGGGTGTACTTACAGCCGGAACACTGCAGCACCAGTTCCGACAGAATAGACAGCAGTATTTAAAGTGTTAACAGTTCTGACGAGCGTCGCGGCTTGTCGGAATTGCTGCCGACGGGTATCCGCTATAAGAAACAGCCTGCTCCCAATGTTCAGGGGGCCCGTACAGTGTCCTGCTAAAGATCGCGGGGCGCTGGTGCTTGCTAGGCAGCTGGGGGCCTTCTGAAAGGCCCCAGGGCTGCCTATGCAGAGTGCCTATCAAGCGCACGGCTTAATAGGCGCTCTGCATCGGCAGCCCTAGGACCTTTCAGAAGGCCCCCAGCTGCCTAGCAACTGCACAGTGTCCCGCAATCTGACTGGACAGGCTTGATAAAAGCCTGTCCGGTCCCTGCACAGAATGATGTAATGCCATAGCATTACATCATACTGTGCAGGACAGATTGTTTGCATCTTGCGAAGTTCGTAACTTGAACGTTCGCAAGTAGGGGAATATATATATATATATATATATATATATATATATATATATATATATATATATTTAGAAAATTTAATATGAGGAATTAATATTCTGGGTAAGAAGCTAATAAAAATAGGAGGAAACGTGATGCAACAACATAGAATATAGAAACCGATGCAAAATAAATACATAGATCAATTGATAAGCAGCATATAAAATCTGAGTAAGTTTATAAACTCTCATAGTATAAGTGTCAAAAGAGGAGTCAAATCTCAAACTGAGCGTACATATCAGTAGGGAAAATCAATATATTTCTAAATAAAAACAGCTTAAACAATAAAAAACATGACTCAAATAGATCCTAATCACATAGGTGCACAGGGGGGTTTTCCACAGGGAATTAACCACAGACATAATTTAACTGAATGGTTGCAGAACAGGGTTTTTCATCTGCAAGATGTTCCCCAAAAAACAGCACTGCATGTACTCACCCAAGGCTAGCTCTATTTCAGTGCAAGGGCTCTTTCACACAAGCATATATCGGTCGCTATTTTCACGGTTCGGCCGATATATGCTACGATCTTATGCATTGGATTCCAATGCAGCAGATCACATGGCCGTATTCCCATGACGTAAAAGCGCCCGGCTGGCCAATATAGCGCCGGGTGTTTTTACATTGAGCCCAAAAGATAGTCCTAGAACTATCTTTTTGGCCGGAATACATCAGCTGCTGCATGTGCTCCTATGGGAGCCAATGACATCTGCCAGAGTTTAGCGTGACTGCTAAACTCCCTCCCTCTTCTCTCCTCCCTTCCAGCTGATTGCAATGGGAGCGTGTGGGGCAGTGGCGGAGCTAAGCGCTGCCCTGTCCCGCTTCCTCCCATTGCCTGCTTCAGATAAGGGACGAGATGGGGGAGCTAAGCTCCTGCCCCCTCCCTGCCCCTTGTCCACAGCCAGCAATGGGAGGAGGCGGGACGGGGTGATGCTTAGCTCGGCCCTGCCCCATCCCCTCCCATTGGAATCAGCAGAGAGAGGAGATGTGCCAGCGAGGGGGAGGGAAGGGGCGACAGCATGGCGGCCTCGCCATATGCGCTGGGGCTCTTACCGTCTGAACGGGCGCACAAACTTTAGATTTGTGCGCCCGTTCACGAGTTTTAACACCTCACATTGTAGCGTCTATCGACCAGTCGTGAAATCAGTGGCCGATATACGCTCGTGTGAAAGAACCCTAAGGATAAGGGTTCTCTGGATTAATATTTATACTTAAAAATGGAACTGAGTTGCCAGGGAATCCTGTGTTCTCACGGCAAGGATGCAGTGTAGTGTCACCGGAACAACCGGCAATGACATTTTATTGCGTTTCACCTTTAATGGTGGTGCGTTCCACAGGCAGGAAGTGGCCAAATACAATAAGGAAATGTAATATGATAGGTTTAGAAGGAGATTTCTGTATTAAAGCCTAAAAAAAACAGGGCAAATTACTGCTAAAACTAATATTGGGCAAAATTATACCGCAAATACTTTCTCAGAGATACTGAATGGAAGTTTAGGAATGGAAAATAAAAAGAATAGTAAAAAGAAACTGGATGGGCGGGTTGCGTTATATGCAAAATAGATTTCTCGAGCATTAATTATGGTCAATTTAGAAGAATAAGAAGGAATTGCACCACAGTAGAAGATTATAAAGAACAATCAAAAATCTTTTCAGCCGTTTTGAGGAAAAGGGACATCTCAAAACCCTGATTATATCAGCATATTCTTAGACACCACAAAAACAACTACTGCAGGCCTTTTTCCTCCATGAAAAGCCAGTTGCAATCAATTTGGCTCCATCTATAGAGGTGCTGTTCCAATCACCTATCAGGATTTGGTGTGAGCGCCCTTTACCTTCACAAAAGTACTATACAATCCAAAATATATGATGTTTCTTATAGCAACATCATTTAAAACGTGAACAATCCACATTGTGATTTTACTATACACTTGTATTTATTGCTGTAATATTTTTTACTACAGGATCTCCGGGATCAACAGGACATAAAGGTGAGAGGATCAGAATACACCGAATTGTACAGAACGTCTTCACGTTAATTTGGTGGTTCAAGAAATCTAATTAGAAAATGAAAGCTAATAAATACAGATGAGCGAGCACAAAAATGCTCAGGTGCTCATTGCTTGAGTCAAACTTTTCGTAATGCTCAAGAGCTCGTTTCGAGTAACGAACCACATTGAAGTCAATGGGGGACTCGAGCATTTTTGTATGGGACCAATGCTCTGCATAGGTGATGACTTGTGAAACACCTGAAAACATCAGAAAGTCATCGAAACACCACCGAAACGGATAGGGAACGGCAGGGACAGCATGCATGACTGCATCTGAGGCTCCCAGGTCCCACTATTAAGCCACAATGGGGGCAAGAGCCTGGCGGTCACCCCCCTAACAATTTTCTTGGGACAAACCCTCGTTAGCAAGGCACACGCGCTGGCACATCTTAGCTAAGCACCACACTACCTGCAACCAAGCACAATCACTGCTTGCAGGTGACACCGCTGCCTCTTCTCCTGGGTTACATGCTGGCATTGCTGTCCAACCCCCCGCACGACCCTGCGTCCGCAGCACACACAAAATTTTCCCTGCGCAGCGTTCAGCTGCCCTCATGCCACACACTCCCTTCATAGCCACACCACCCTCATTTCGATTTATAAGTGCATCGGTGATGAGGAGGAACCAGAGACACATACTGCAGAGGGTTGGCAGGGCCAGGCAGTGACCCTCCTTGAAAGTGTGGGCGATAGCCCACAATGCTGTTGAGAATTGAAGATAAATTGACGTACAATCATCATTCCAATCCCGTGCCACCTCCATCACAAAATTGTCAGGAGCCGCAAACGTGGACATAAAGGGGACTTCTACACATCTCCACAATGCAGCAATACTCTGTGTGGGAAGCACGTGAGCGGGCCCTGGGTCAGGCTCGGTCCCAGCCTCCACCTTGTGTGACCCAAGGTACCGTGAGTTACATAGCAATGGGAAATCCATGTGTCCCCACACAATTCATTCTGTGTAGGTGTCAGATAGCTTAACACCGCAAGGGAAAGTCTTTGAGTTCCTTGGGCTCGCCTATGCTGTGGGTGCACCAAGATGTTATTACACAGGAAAAAATCAGAGTGCCCAAACATGGCAGAGTTTTACCTCACCAAGGACCCCAGCCTTGGCTCACATTTCTGCCCTAGTGAGCCAGTGTATTTGTGCCAGACAGGTAAAACACCGCGCTGGGAAGCCTTTGTGCACCCACAGCATAGGTGAGCCCAAGGAACTCAAAGATGGTATTACACATGGGGAAAACAGAGTGCCCCAACATGGCAGAGTTTCATCTCACCAAGGGCCTCGGCCCACATTTCTGCCCTAGTCAGTCAATGTATTTGTGCCAGACAGGTAAAACAACGCAATGTGAAATCTTTTTGCACCCACAGCATAAGCAGACCCCAGTAACATTTATGTAGCAACTGTATAGGCGGACCTCAGTAACATTTCTGTAGCAAAAGTATAGCCGGACCCCGGTAACATTTCTGTAGCAAGAGTATAGGCGAACCCCTTAAAACTTTCAGTAGCAACTGTATAGGCGGACCCCAGTAACATTTCGGTAGCAAGAGTATAGGCGGACCCCAGTAACATTTCTGTAGCAAAAGTATAGGCGGACCCCTCAAACTTTTCAGTCGCAATTGTATAGGCAGACCCCAGTAACATTTCAGTAGCAAGAGTATAGGCGGACCCCAGTAACATTTCTGTAGCAAAAGTATAGGCGAACCACTGTTACATTTCAGTAGCAACAATATAGGCGTACCCCTCAAGCCTTTCAGTAGCAACTGTATAGGCGGACCCCAGTAATATTTCTGTAGCAAGAGTATAGGCGGAATCCAGTAACATTTCTGTAGCAAAAGTATAGCCGAACCCCAGTAACATTTCTGTAGCAAGAGTATAGGCGTCCCCTGGTAACATTTCTGTAACAAGAGTATAGGCGGACCCCAGTAACATTTCTGTAGCAAGAGTATAGGCGGACCCCAGTGACATTTCTGTAGCAAGAGTATAGGCAGACCCCAGTGACATTTCTGTAGCAAGAGTATAGGCGAACCCCTCAAACCTTTCAGTAGCAACTGTATAGGCGGGCCTCAGTAACATTTCTGTAGCAAGAGTATAGGCAAACCCCAGTAACATTTCTGTAGCAAAAATATAGGAGAACCCCTGTAACATTTCAGTAGCAAGAGTATAGGCGAACCGCTCAAACCTTTCAGTAGTAACTGAATAGACGGACCCCAGTAACATTTCTGTAGCAAGAGTATAGGCGAATGCCAGTAACATTTATGTAGCAAGATTATAGGTGGACCCCAGTAACATTTCTGTAGCAAGAGTATAGGCGAACCCCTCAAACCTTTCAGTAGCAACTGTATAGGCGGGTTTTAAGTGTGCTGCTGGGATTTGTTGTACTATGTACTCCTAGCAGCACAGTCAGGTGGTTGAGAGTTAATTGAGCTGGCTGGGTGTGGTACTTCCTGCTAGCCAATCTCCTGGATCTGTTCTCACATATAAACCGAGCTCCTGGTCAGTCTCTAGCTGGAGCCTAGGGTGAGCACTCATGGTACTTCTGTGTCCTGTAACTTGTTATCAGTCATATTCAGCTTGTTCCCACTCTGATCTGTGTTTGCAAGTAGGTCTATTGTCTATTGCAGTAGGGCCTTGTCTATCTGAGCCACCCGTCCATTGGCTGTGGACGCCTGATTCCTGTTCCTGTATTTCTACCCGTCCGTTGGTGGGCGGACCTCCTGATTCGTATTCTGTCACCTAGCCCGTTGGTAGGCGGATGTTAGGGCCTCTCTGGTCTGTTTTTTTTTCTGTCTGTGTCTGAGTTCCAGCTCTGTCTGTTACCCGTCCTGCGTTATGCAGTCTGTATTCCTGTCCCGGTGTCCGTCCTGTGGCGAGGTGCGCCCAGCGGACATAATTTGCTGTAGACCCCTGTATTGTATGTACCTGAGCTTTTCCCCTCCTCCTGCTGACTGGCTGGCGTTCGCACTAGGCCCATATGGATAAGTCCTGTGCGCGCTATGTCAGCAGGGTGGCTTGTCATGTCTTCCCCTCCGGCTACGTGCATGGTATGTGTTATGTTTGCCCCCTCCTTCACAGGTGTTTGTGTGTCCGCACTAGGCCCGTATGGATAAGTCCTGTGCTATGCCTATCCTGGGTGACATGTTCGGCAGTACTAGGCCATAGTGATAAGTCCTGTACTGCGTCTGTCTTTTTGGAGTTGCATCATTTTTCATGTTATGCTTAAAGGGTCCGGAGGCCCCTTTTTTAAAGGGGAGGTACTGTTACGTGTGCTCCTGGGATTTGTTGTACTATGTACTCCTAGCAGCACAGTCAGGTGGTTGAGGGTTAATTGAGCTGGCTGGGTGTGGTACTTCCTGTAGCTAATCTCCTGGATCTGTGCTCACATATAAACCCAGCTCCTGGTCAGTCTCTGGCTGGACCCTAGGGTGAGCACTCATGTTACTTCTGTGTCCTGTAACTTGTTATCAGTCATGTTCAGCTTGTTCCCACTCTGATCTGTGTTTGCAAGTAGGTCTATTGTCTCTCTGCTTCCCCAAGATTGTTTGGACACCTGTAGTCCTAGTCTGCAGTACATGCAGCCCCCTTTTCCTTCCCCCTGTACATGTGCAGCCTCCAAAGGTCTTATGTCTTATTCTGGGTGTCAGTTGGTGTAACTCCACACTGTTCCCTATGTCAGCTTGTGTAGTTGACTGTCTGTTTTCCCTGGTATGAGGGCACATAGACTTGCTGTGAGTTTCATCTGTGTGCATGTGATCTCTGAGTGGAGTCTGTCTGGCTGTGTGCCCTGTACTCTGTCCTGTTCTTGATGCAGCTGGCTGTGTGTCCAGTGCTCTGTTCTGTCCTGTTGCAAGCTTTGCTGAGTAATTCTGTCTTGCTCGTTCATGTCCGTTTGTACGTTTAAATTCTGTCAGCTTCGTGTCAGTTTGCTGCGTGACCTGCTATCTGTGTCCTGTCCTGTTGCAGCTTTCTGTGTGAACTCTGTCCGATTCTGCTGGACTCCTGGTTAGTGTAGGGACTAGCGGTATAACCAGGAGCCGTGAAGTGGCCCGCTAGCTTCCATGTTTTGTACAAAATGTCAACCAATACCTGGTATTTAGATTCAGCTTATCGTCTGTTCTAGTGGTTGCATTGTGGCTGCTGTATGCTGTGTATTCTGTGGTTCTGTCTCTGTCATGTAGCATGTGTATGTCTCCTGTTCTGTGGCGTGGTTCCTAGGATCAGCTAGGGCCCAGATCCGAAGACCGCTGGCCTGCCCATATTGGGGCAATGTTCCCCGCTTAGGTAGGGCCATGCTATCCTCCCGTGTAGAACAGGGTCAGTTGCCTGAAACCTGTGTGAATCTTGTGTGACCCTGGTGCTACCTGTGTGCGTCCATCCCATCCATTCTAGCCCATTTTGGGTACGATCGTGTGGGCTCCCGTGCTTTGCCTGCCCACACGATCGTAACAGCGGGCCTCAGCAACATTTCTGTAGCAAGAGTATAGGCGGACCACTGTAACATTTCTGTAGCAAAAGTATAGGTGAACCCCTGTAACATTTCAGCAGCAAGAGTATAGGCGAACCCCTCAAACCTTTCTGTAGCAACTGTATAGGCGGGCCCCAATAACATTTCTGTAGCAAGAGTTAAGGCAAACCCCAGTAACATTTCTGTAGCAAAAGTATAGGAGAACCCCTGTAACATTTCAGTAGCAAGAGTGTAGGCGAACCCCTCAAACCTTTCAGTAGTAACTGTATAGGTGAACCCCAGTAATATTTATGTAGCAAGAGTATAGGTGGACCCCAGTAACATTTCTGTAGCAAAAGTATAGGTGAACCCCTGTAACATTTCAGCAGCAAGAGTATAGGCGAACCCCTCAAACCTTTCAGTAGCAACTGTATAGGCGGACCCCAGTAACATTTCTGTAGCACGAGTATAGGCGGACCCCAGTAACATTTCTGTAGCAAGAGTATAGGCGGACCCCAGTGACATTTCTGTAGCAAGAGTATAGGCGAACCCCTGAAACATTGGCGTACGAATAGTATAGGCGAACACCTGTAAAAATTTGTTTACCAAGAGTATAGGCGAAGCCTGGAAAAATTAGTTTGCTAACAGTATTGGCAATGGCCTGAAAAATTTGTGTACCAAGAGAACATGTGTACTCGTTAAAAATTGCTGAACGCCGAGAACAGGTGAAACCCACAAACATTTTTTTAAAGATACAGCTCGTTATTGGTTAATTTGTATCAGAGCCTGGAGGCAGCCCTCTGCAAAAATTCGCTTAAGTTTAATTTTTAAAACTTTTAAACAGGGCCGCATAGAAATTGGCAGTTCAGCGTGATGATATGCTGTTTTAAGAGGAGGAGGAGGAGTAATAATATCCGAGAGGGATACACAAAGCTAATTCTCCCCTTTTTTGTAGTGATAGAGGATGCATTTTTCTCCTGTTGCAGCGAAAAGATTCTTTAGGATCCACTGCTTTCCACCGGTGGAGAAGGGAAGTCTGGGGAAATCCAGCCTTTGTTCCTCTTTATGAGGGTAAGCATGTCGGCGCTGTCAGTTGACAGGCGGGTACGCTTATCGGTGATGATCCCCCCAGCAGCACTAAACACTCTCTCTGACAAGACGCTAGTGGCAGGGCAGGCCAGCACCTCCACGGTGTACAGCACAAGTTCGTGCCACGTGTCCAGCTTTGACACCCAATAGCTGTAAGGAGCAGAGGCATCACGGGGGATGGTGTTAGGGTCGGCTGTGTACTCCCTCCCATCTTTTTACAGTACTCCCTCCGACTCAGTCTTGACTGGGGGGTGGTGACAAAGTCTTGCTGGGAAGCCATAAAACTGGCAAAGGCCTTGGAGAGTGTTCCCCTGCCTGCGATGGACATGCTGCCTGATCCCCGTGCCTCCCCTGCTAGTTGGCCCTCGGAACTGCATCTTCTACCGCTAGCGCTGTCAGATGGGAACTTTAGCATCACTTTTTCCACCAGGGCCCTGTGGTATTGCATCACTCTCGTACCTCTTTCCTCTTCGGGAATGAGACTGGAAAGGTTCTTCTTATACTGTGGGTCGAGAAGGGTGTACACCCAGTAATGAAGTCAGCCATGTGTGCCTGAATCCCAGTACACAACACATCGATGTCCTCACTAAGAGGATGCTCCTCCTCCTCCTCTTCAGCCCATACATGCTGAACAGATGACAGGCAAGCAGCATGGGTACGCTCTGCAGTGTGGCCAGCTGTCTTTTGCCCCTCCTTCTCCTCGCCCACCCCCTCCTCCTCCTTTTCCAAAACCCGCTGAGATATATACGTGAGGGTGGTATGGCTATCAAGCGACATACTGTCATCCCCCGTCTCCTGTTCTAACCGCAAAGTGTCGGCCTTTAAGCTAAGCAGCGAAGTTCTCATCAGGCAAAGCAGCGGGATGGTAATGCTAATAATGGCCGCATTGCCGCTCACCATTTGGGTAGACTTCTCAAAGTTTCCGAGGACCTGGCAGATGTCCGCCATCCATGCCCACTCCTCAGTAAAGAATTGCGGAGGCTGACTACCACTCCGCCGCCCATGTTGCAGCTGGTATTCCACAATTGTTCTACGCTGCTCGTACAACCAGGCCAGCATGTGCAACGTAGAGAACCAGCGCGTGGCCACATCACACAGCAGTTGGTGCTCTAGCAGCTGATACCAAAGTTGCAGTGACTTCAGGGAGGTAGCATCCGTGGTGGACTTGCGGAAATGTGCGCACACGCGGCACACCTTTCTGAGCAGGTCAGACAAGTGGGGGTAGTTTTTCAGAAACCACTGAACCACCAGATTGAAGATGTGCGCCAGGCATGGTACGTGTGTGAGGCTGCTAAGCTGCAGAGCCACCACCAGGTTACGGCCGTTGTCACACACGACCATGCCCAGTTGGAGGCTCAGCAGCGAAAGCCAGAGATCATGTAACAGCTCAGGGGCCGAGTGCCTCTTGTCACCTAAGCTGATTAGTTTCAGCACGGCTTGCTGACGCTTGCCCACCGCTGTGCTGCCGTGCCGCGCGATACCGACTGCTGGCGACGTGCTCACACTTCGTAATTGAGAGGTGGAGGTGGCAGGGGAGGAGGGGGGGTTTGGAGGAGGTGGCATAATTCACCGCAGATACCAGCACCGAGGTAGGACCCGCAATTCTTGGTGTGGGTAGGACGTGAGCGGTCCCAGGCTCTGACTCGGTTCCAGCCTCCACCAAGTTCACCCAATGTGCCGTCAGGGAGATTTAGTGGCTCTGCCTGCCAGTACTTGTCCACGTGTCCGTGGTTAAGTGGACCTTCCCAGTAACTGCATTGTTGAGGGCACGGGTAATGTTGTAGGAGACATGCTGGTGTAGGGCGGGGACGGAAAAATAGTGGCTACTGGGGACCGAGTAGCGTAGGACCGCCGCCACCATGTTTTTGAAAGCCTCCGTTTCCACAAGCCTGTACGGCAGCATCTCTAGGCTGATTAATTTGGCAATGTGCATGTTTAAAGCTTATGCATGTGGGTGGGTGGTGGCGTATTTTTGCTCCAATGCTTTTGCTAGCGACAGCTGAACGCTGCGCTAGGGGACATTGCTAGAGGTCGTGGAGGACCGTGGAGGTAAGGGTGTGGGTGCAGGCCGGGAGATGCTCATGCCTGCGTCCTGGGAGGGGGATTGGATCTGTGGCACAGGTTGTGGCACGGGGGAAGAGGCAGTGGTGTGACCCGGAGGCGGTGAATGGCCTTCGTCCCACCTTGTGGGGTGCTTGGCTATCATATGCCTGTGCATGCTGGTGGCGATGAGGCTGGTAGTGGTGGCTTCCCGGCTGATCTTGGTGCGGCACAGGTGGCACACCACTGTTCGTCGGTCGTCCGCGCTCTCACTGAAAAATATCACCCCAACATCTAGCCCTCTGGATGGAGGCTTGCCGCGGGGGGTGCTGTGGGAAACAGTTGGGGGGTTCTTTGCTCTGGCCCTGCTTCTTCCTCTGGCCACCCAACTGCCTCTTCCAACCTGTTCTGCTGCTGCACTTGCCTCACCCTCTGAAGCCCTGTCTTCAGTAGGCTTAGCAAGCCAGGTAGGGTCAATCACCTCATCGTCCAGCTGCTCTTCCTCCAAATCCTCTGCGCGATCCTCCCTCAGACTTACAGCCCTTACTACTACCTCACTGACAGACAACTGTGTCTCATCATCCTCATCCACAAAAAGCTCTTGAGACATTTGCCAGAAGTCCCCAGCCTCATCACCTGGACTCCGGGAACTTTCCAAAGGTTGGGCATCGGTCACGACAAACTCCTCAGGTGAGAGAGGAACCAGTTTTTCCCACTCTGGGCAGGGACTTGAGAACAGTTCCTGGGAGTCTGCCTGCTCAGAATCTGTCATTTTCCTGGAGTGACGAGGCTGGGAGGAAGGAGGAGCAGCCAGAGGATTCAGAGGTGCAGTCCCTAGGCCGGGAGTAGTGGACTGCGTAGAAGACTGGGGGTTTGATACATTGCTGGACGGGTTATCTGCCATCCACGACAGGACCTGCTTGCACTGCTCTTCTTGTAATAAAGGTCTACCATGCAGACTCGCAAATTGTGATAGGAAGCTGGGGAGCGTAGGAACTTGGCACTTTCCTAATGCCTCAGCAGCCGGTTGTGATGCACCCCACCCATGACCTCAGCCTGCGCCCACACCCTCACTTGGACGGCCGCAGCCGCGTTCACGTCCTCGACCCTTACCCCTACTTCTCATCATGTCGGATTAAGGGTAGAGCAGAGCCAAAATAATTTACCCCACTGTATAGCACTGAGAACAGTGGCTAATTTACCGCACACAGAGACTTGTAGATATCGGAGGCTCTATGCTGTGACCGGAAAAAATTAAACCGCTCTCTTGCGCTAATACTGAGGGGTCATTTACAGCTCACAGAGACTTGTATATAATAGAGAGGCTGTATGGAGTGGGAGAAAAATAGAAAGCCAGTGGAAAGTGCTGGTAACTGCAGTAACTTCACCACACCCAAGGAAAGGGTACTGTATGATGCTCTATCCAGGGGCAGAAAGCTATACAGCCAGTGAACAGTGCTAATAACAGGGTCAACTTCACCGCACCCAAGGAAAGGGTGTTGTGCGACGCTCTGTCCAGGGGCAGAAAGCTATACAGCCAGTGAACAGTGCTAATAACTGCGGCGACTTTACTACACCCAAGGAAAGGGTATTGTGCAAAGCTTTCTGCCCAGGGGCAGAAAGCTATACAGCCAGTGGATAGTGCTGATAAACGTGGATACTTCACCCAACACAGAGAATGGTATCTGTGAAATGCTGTTCTGCAGTGGGCCTGGAAATATTTGCATACTATTTAGCAATGAGAGTGAGACCTCTGCCTAAGGCACTGCACACATATAACGTATAGCTGAAATGATCTGCAGTGTCCCAGGAAATATTAGAGTTCTGTTTAGCAATGAGAGTCAGCCCTCTGCCTAAGGCACTGTACACATTGAACGGTATAACTGCAATGATCTGCAGTGGGCCGGGAGATATATATTTAAATAAAAAAAACTGGTGCACTACTGCTCCCAGCCAGCCACAACTCTAATGCACACGATGGGGAGTAGCCCTAAGAAGAACCGTTGGGGTTCTTGAAGACAGGATCCTACTCAAACACTTTCCATATATAAGCAGCTCTTTCCCTCAGTTCAGTCTAATGCACTGCAGACTGAGAGCTGTAATGCTCTGCAGAGAGATATATATTTTTTAAAAAAACAATTTCGGCAACTTCACTGCACCCAAGTAAAGGGTATTGTGCGATGGTCTGCACTGGGGCAGAAAGCAATACAGCCAGTGAACATTACAGGGGCAACCTCACCGCACCCAAGGAAAAAGTATTGTGCAACGGTCTGCACAGGGGCATAAAACTATACAACCAGTGGACAGTGCTAATAATTGCAGCAACTTCACCACACCCAAGGAAAGGGTATTGTGCGACAGTCTGCACAGGGGCAGAAAGCTATACAGCCAGTGAACAGTACGGCAACTTCACCCAACACATAGAATGGTATCTGTGAAATGCTGTTCTGCAGTGGGCCAGGAAATATTTGCGTACTATTTAGCAATGAGAGTGAGCTGCTACATCTGTAATGCTCTGCAGAGGTATTGAGGTTTTAAAAAATAAAAATGGTGCACCACTGCTCCCAGCTAGCCACAACTGTAATGCACACTATGAGGATTGGCCCTTAGAAGGACCGTTGGGGTTCTTGAAGACAGGATCCTACTCAAACACTTTCCCTATATAAGCAGCTCTTTCCCTCAACTCTTCCTAATGCACTGCAGTCTAAGAGCTGTAATGCTCTGCAGAGGGATATATATATTTAAAAAAAAAAAAAAACTGCGGCAACTTCACCGCACCCAAGGAAAGGGTATTGTGCGATGGTCTGTACAGGGGCAGAAAGCTATACAGCCAGTGGATTGTACTGATAACTGCGGCTACTTCACCCAACACATAGAATGGTATCTGTGAAATGGTGTTCTGCAGTGGGCCAAGAAATATTTGCGTACTATTTAGCAATGAGAGTGAGCTGCTACATCTGTAATGCTCTGCAGATGTATAGAGGTTTTTAAAAATTGAAGTTGTTGAAGACAGGATCCTACTCAAACACTTTCCATATGTAAGCAGCTCTTTCCCTCAACTCTGACTAATGCACTGCACACACAAAACAATATAGCTATAATGGCCTGCACAGGCCTAGATGCTTAAAAAAATGGTGCACTACTGCTCCCCGCCAGCCCCAACAGTAATTCACACGATGAGGAGTAGCCCTAAGAAGGACCGTTGGGGTTCTTGAAGCGGGATCCTACTCAAACACTTTCCCTGTATAAGCCTCAGCACTTTCCCTAACCACTGCCAGCATGTGTCTGAGGCGAGCCGCAGGCGGGACCAGTTGAAGTACTCGGTGGTCACCTGATCTCGCCAGCCACTCACTACTGGGGGAGGAAGTGGGTGGCACATCACAGCAGGAAGTGTTAATGCCTTTCCCGCATGTTTTTTTGGCTAGAAAATGGCACTTAACATGCGGGGAAGGGAAATGCAATTGACTCGAGTACCGCGTGGTGTTCGTCTCAAGTAACAAGCATCTCCAGCACCCTAATACTCGAACGAGCATCAAGCTCGGACTAATGTGTTCGCTCATCTCTACTAATAAATTTGACATAATTTAAAGTCGAAATATTCTCACTACCCTGTGTTCCAAATATTATGCAAGTTCAATATTAATAGGATTGTAGTAAAATTAGCATTTGGAACCTCTCACTCAGGGCAGAATTGTCCGCAGGACGCAGCACAGACACAAATGTTGGCAATTAGTGTGGCTTTTGCTGCATTTTTTACTGTAGAATGCAATCTACAGAACGTCTTGTATTTTTTTCCACAGACTTGCAGAATTACATTTAAATCTTAAAGATCTGCAAAAATAATTCTGCAAGACATCCTGGATTCTGCAGCAGTGAGCTTTTTCGCTGTGGAATTTAATCTTGCGGTTTTGAAGTAGAGACACATTGATTTTAACAGATGCGGAATTCAACGCCCATCGGAATAACCTTGTGACATAAAAAATCTCTGTGCAAACTAATTCCATCCCATGTGAAAGGTCCTAATATGTTTTAGGTTTTTTTTAATAAAGTGTTTATTTATTTCTCATCTCCTTTTATATGTGTGCTATCAATCTCAGATGGGTTTGTTATTTAGATTGCCAGGTGATATTGGTTAAAGAGAAAGCTGCTAAAAGAGAATGTTCCATTTTAACCCCTTCATGACATGGCCTATTTTGGCGTTGAGGACCAAGCGATTTTTTGGTATTTTTCCATCTCCATTTTTCAAAAGCCATAACTTTTTTATTTTTCCGTGGACGCGGCCGTATAAGGGCTTGTTTTTTGCGTGGCGAACTGTAGTTTTTATCGATGCCAATTTTGGGTACATAGACTATATTGTAAAATTTTTTATTTTTTTTTAATGATAGCAGAGAGAGAAAACGCATCAATTCTGCCATAGATTTTTTTATTTTTTTTTTACACCGTTAATCATGCAGCATAAATGAGACTTTCCATTTTTTCTGCAGACCGGTACGGTTACAACGATACCAAAATTCTAACATTTTTTTTAGGTTTTCCCACTTTTCTGCAATAAAAACCCTTTTTTTTGGAAATCTTTTTTCTATTCTAAATTGCTGCATTCAAAGTCATGTAACTTTTTTATTTTTTGATGTACAGAGCTCTATGAGGGCTTATTTTTTGCGAGACGAGCTGTAGATTTTATTGGTACCATTTTGGCATACATACGACTTTTTTGATCACTTTTATTGCGTTTTTAGTGAGGCAAAATGCTAAAAATGAGCATTTTGCCTCAGTTTTTTAAGCTTTTCTTTTAGCGGTTTTTTCGGTGCACAGTCAAAAGCATGTGCAACTTATTGTACGCATCGTTACGGATGCGACAATACCAAATATGTGGGGTTTTATTTTTTTTTTACCTTTTTTTATGCTAATCTGAGAAAAAGCATAAAAAATGGGTTTTTTACTCTTTTTTTTTACATTTATTTTAATTCATTTTTTAAATCTTTTTTTTTTTTACACTGTTTGTGTCCCTCTGAGGGACTTTAATCACTGCCCTGATGATCGCTGTCATAAGGCATGGCAGAGCTACTGCTCTCCCATGCCTTATCGCTCATACAGCGATCTCAGGCATAGGCAATACAGGACGCCAGTGTCTGGCGTCCTGTTGCCATGGTGACAGGCCGGGCTCTCGCGATGACATCGCGAGTTCCGGCCGGAGACACAGAGGGAGCCGCGCTCCCTCTGTGAACTCTTTCCCTGCCGCAATCTACTTAGATCGCGGCAGGGAAGGGGTTAAAAGTGGCGGGCGCATCTCCGATGTCCCCCCGCTGCTGCAGCGAGACGCCGGCTGTGACTGACAGCCGGCTCCCGCTGCGGGATAGCGCTGGATCATATGTGATCCAGCGCTATCTCCAGGACGTAAGTTTACGCCCTGTTGCGGGAAGTACCCCGCTCCCAGGACGTAAACTTACGCCCTGCAGCGGGAATGGGTTAAGCAAGTCAGAGTTAGGGTACATTCAGACGACCATATATCAGCCAGGTTTTCACGGCCAGCCGATATACGGCGTCTCTCTCTGCAGGGGAAGGAGGCTGGAAGAGCCGGGAGCAGTGCTCTGAGCTCCCGCCCCCTCTCTGCCTCCTCTCCACCCCCCTGCACTATTTTCAATGGGGAGAGGCGGGACGGGGCGGAGGTAATTCCGGAAACTTAGCCTCGCCCCCATCCTGCCTTCTCTCATTGCAAATGGTGCAGAGGGGCGGAGAGGGGGTGGAGAGGAGGCAGAGAGGGGGCGGGAGCTCACAGCACTGCTCCCGACTCTTCCAGCCTCCTCCCCCTACAGAGAGAGACGCCGTATATCGGCTGGGCGTGAAAACCCAGCCGATATACAGTCGTCGGAATGTAACCTTATCA
This sequence comes from Eleutherodactylus coqui, assembly GCF_035609145.1. Classification (NCBI taxonomy): domain Eukaryota; kingdom Metazoa; phylum Chordata; class Amphibia; order Anura; family Eleutherodactylidae; genus Eleutherodactylus; species Eleutherodactylus coqui. The sequence goes on along the minus strand of NC_089839.1, from coordinate 179,551,731 downwards.
TGCAGTATGGAGAGGAAGAAAGACCTTTCTGAAGATGAAAAGTGTGAAATAGTCCAATGTCTTGCAAAATGCTTGAAAACAATTGATTTTTCACAGAAACTGAAGAGGAATCATTGAACTGTGAAAAGATATGTAAGTGATTCACAGCACAGGCAAATCTGATCTGATAAAGGCTTAATAATGATGTGTTCACATATGCAAGTTCTGTTCAGGCTTTTTGATGCAGTTTTTGAAGCCAAAATCAGGTAAAAAGCATAGAGGTCGGATATAGCTTCTTTATTTTGCATCCGCTCTAATTTTGTTGTTTAGAATTATTTGTCACTTTGTTATAACGGTAACACATTTTTGTTTTTTTTCTATATATTTTGATTATGTCACCCTCATATTTACTTTTTGTGACATAATAAATAGAAAAAATTAAAAGAACACCTGAATAAAAACTGCACGTGTAAATGCACTCTTAGGAAAGTTACTGCTTGACAAATTAAAGGAGTTGTCCCGCGAAAGAAAGTGGGGTTCAGCACTTCTGTATGGCCATATTAATGCACTTTGTAATGTACATCGTGCATTAATTATGAGCCATACAGAAGTTATTCATTTACCTGCTCCGTTGCTAGCATCCCCGTCGCCATGGTGCCATCTAATTTCAGCGTCTAATCGCCCGATTAGACGCGCTTGCGCAGTCCGGTCTTCTCCCTGGTGAATGGGGCCGCTCGTGCCGGAGAGCTGGTCCTCGTAGCTCCGCCCTGTCACGTGTGCTGATTCCAGCCAATCAGGAGGCTGGAATCGGCAATGGACCGCACAGAGCCCACGGTGCACCATGGGAGAAGACCCGCGGTGCATCGTGGGTGAAGATCCCGGTGGCCATCTTGGTAAGGTAAGTAAGAAGTCGCCGCAGCGCAGGGATTCGGGTAAGTACTAAACCTTTTTTTTTTTTAACCCATCCCTTGGGTTTGTCTCGCGCCTATTGAATAAAAAAAAAAACGTTTCGGCGCGGGACAACCGCTTTAATCTTATTAAAAGGGCAGATGGAAAAAGGCCACTGATGAGCAGCAAACAGGTATTTAACCCTTTCTAATCTAATTTGTATCCTGGTTTTACTAAGGGAACTTACTCTTTTTCTGCCATTATACAAGGGCGCTATCTGCTGACTAAAGCCAGTACTGTATGAGGTGACACGTTGGACAGACTCCGAAAGCAGAGAGGCTGGAAATATACAGTAAGAGAACCCCGATGGACATCTTCCAGCATCAGAGTTGTACAGCCTTAAATCATAATGTCTTTAGATGTCAGACAGTGGATTGGAAAGGGTTAAAGGTGCTGCTGTCTCTGGAGTATCACAAACCTCTATATACAGGATCCACCAGTTGTGCATGAAGCTGCAGGAACACAACTAGTAAGTGCTGTCATTTCACCAGCAACTCGTCCTACACAGCATTTAACATGCACTGCCCAGTGATCCACATTAATGCCCACTATAACAAGGTTAATAATATCAGCAAGCTCTAGTACTGCTCTATGCACTGTAGTGCTCCTTTAGTATACCAAATTAAAGCCAATATTATTTCATATTACACTGGCCAACAAAATTGAAAACATTTTCTGGTTCCAGTAATGTTACAACTGCTTTAGGGTGCATTGAGACGACCGTATATCGGCCAGATATTCACGCCGGCCGATATACGGCGTCTCTCTCTGCAGGGGGAGGAGGCTGGAAGAGCCAGGAGCAGTGCTCTGAGCTCCCACCTCCTCTCTGCCTCCTCTCCACCCCCTCTCCGCCACTCTGCACTATTTGCAATGAGAGGAGGCGGGGCGGGGTGGGGCTAAGTTCCGGGAATTACCTCCACCCCTGTCCCGCCTCTTCTCAATGAAAATAGTGCAGGGGGGTGGAGAGGAGGCAGAGAGGGGGCGGGAGCTCAGAGCACTGCTCCTGGCTCTTCCAGCCTCCTTCTCCTGCAGAGAGAGATGCCGTATATTTGCTGGGCGTGAAAACCCAGCTGATATGCGATCATCTGAATGCACCCTAAGTGTATATTTGGCCTATTATTTATAAATATGCAAACATTTTCTCTCCATCAGCTATAGTTTCGGCTCATGCGCATGGCCAGCCACGCCGCGTCACATCACCAATCTTATTCGTATATTTAGTTTGTCCCGACCGGTAGTGAGGAACGGTTGTGTACATTTGTCGCCCGAGGTGTTGTGGGTAGTTGTAGCTATACAATTGTTGTTTTCATGGGCGTACCTAAAGGCTCAGGGGCCCTGGGTGCAAAAGTTCAGCTTGAGCCCATCCCTTCCTAAATCATGCTGCATACAGCTTCAAAACAAATTTCTATACATGATCCAGCCCCTTGGTGTAATCTTTCCAAATCTGACGCATTTCCTGTGCTACAAGAAAATTTGTTTGTAGTTCCTTAGGCCACTCTCCCACACACACTATAGTACACACACACTAGGGTACTATGTGATCGCTGACCCCTAGCGGTACACCTGTGGTTGTGTTGTTTGAACGTTTATACACAGGATGGCCTCCTCCAGTCGGAGAAGTTGTTTAAATCACCCAAATGCATTTTGCTACATCTGTGGAGAAAATACCCTACAAGAAAATAGAAAACCTATATCAGACTTCGTGAAACAGGTCTACCATGCATACTTTGGCGTAAAGCTTGGTGATCAAGACAAACGTTGGGCTCCACATGTTGTATGCAAACTGTGTGTTGAACAGTTAAGACAGTGGAGTAATGGCAAAAGAAGAAGCTTAAAATTCGGTGTGCGGATGGTGTGGAGGGAACAAGCAAACCACATTGATGACTATTATTTTTGTAAAGTGAGTATTACTGGACTGAATCGAAGGAATTGTAGCAAGTGGACATATCCTGATTTACTCTTTGCAAGACGCCCTCTCCCACATTCAGATGATGTACCAATTCCTACTATTCATGAGTTACCAGATCTTTCAGAGAATGAACTGACTACTTTAGATGTTCATTACGATACAGAACAAGGCAGGGACAGTGACTATGTCAAACTTTCAGCATGTCCCAAACGTTTTAATCAGAGTGAGTTGAGTGACTTAATCTAAAAAACCTTAGCCTTTCAAAAGAAGCTGCTGAATTACTTGCTTCTCAATTGAACGACAAGAATGTACTTGAACATGGACCAAAAATAACATTCTACTGTATGAGGGAAAAAGATTTGCTACCATTTATCTGCGAAGAAAACAATCTAGTATTTTGTAAAGATATTAAAAGACTCATGATAAACATGAGACATCCTAAATATGTTCCTGACGATTGGCGTCTATTTATTGACAGTTCTAAGCTCAGTTTGAAATGTTTTGAACAATAGAAACATATATGGGTCAATACCATTTGCCCACACCACCAAAATGAAAGAAGAATATGAAACCATAGCTTTGGTCTTGGAGAAGATACACTATCATGAACATCAATGGAATATATGTGCTCATATAAAAATGGCCAATTTCCTATTAGGCCAACAAAGTGGGTACACAAAATATCCGTGTTTTATGTGCCTCTTGGACTTTAGGGCCAAAAAAGACCACTGGGTGAAACGACAGTGGCTTGTGAGGGAGAACATGTGTTGGTGAAAAGAATTTGATTTGAGAAGCATTGGTTGGAAGACACAAAATAATCCTGCCCCCACTTCACATAAAGCTAGGCCTGATGAAGCAGTTTGTGAAGGCTCTCGATTATGATGGACAATGTTTTAAATATATATGTAGGAAAATGCCTGACCTAAGTACAGAAAAATTAAAAGCTGGCATTTTCGATGGTCCACAAATCAGACAATTTACAAATGATAGTTGCTTTGTTGACTCCATGAGTAATGTTCAGCGCAGTGCATGGATGTCATTCGTTCAGGTGGTTAAAAACTTTTTGGGCAACCACAAAGCACCAAATTATGCTGATCTAGTAAACAACATGCTTAATAATTACAGAGATCTTGGATGTAATATGAGCATTAAGGTTCACTACCTTCACAGTCAGTTGGACAATTTTCCAGATAATTTGGGTGACCAGTGAAGAACAAGGTGAAAGATTTCACCAAGACATTAGGACCATGGAGGATTGTTACAGGGACGAAGGGATAAACGTATGATGGCTAATTACTGCTGGAATTTGCAAAGAGACTCTCCTATCAAAGTTCATTCACGAATGTCCCATAAAAGAAGCTTCCTAAACTAATGTCCATTTCATTTATGATTTGTTACATAGCCCACTTTGTTTTGTTCCTTGCATCACAATATTGTAGAAAATAACACTAATTTGTATGGTATTTGTTTAATTATATCGATCATATGTGTAACATGGAATAGGGTAATGAAATTCACTTAGTGCCTATATCACAGAAACTAGAGCTGATAGGGGAAAATGGATGAAATATTTGGAATCAGCACACAAAATATATCAGCTATCAAACGCTCTGCACCAAAATACAGGTTCGCCAGTGTTATTTATTGAAGTAGAATTAATTGCAAGAAATCCCCTTTATATAAACAAAACTCATACCTGTAAGCAGCCATGCCTAGCATTTCCACTTCATACATTGCCAAGCTGTTGTGGTGGTTCTGGGATTGCTGCCTTGCTGATAGTCTGGTGGTTGTTTTGGAGATATTTCTACATGTTCTGGCTCAGTACGTGTGGTATTAGGTGTGACATGCTTAGTCGCACCTGTGGGTAATTATCAGGGCTATTTAGCTTGGCCTGAGACAGAGCTGAATTGCTGTTGATTTTCAGCCTCTCTCTCTAGTACCAGTCAGAGCTTGGTACTGGATTGCTCAGTTACCTGCTGAATCTCAAGTACTGCGCTTGTTTGCATTTCCAGTTTTGGTTTTCTTGTGTCATTTCCTTTTCCTACGTAGGGTCAACTAGAGGCCAAAGCAGGTCCCTTCGCTGCGTTTGGTTATATAGGGACAGTGCTTCCGGTATTTTGGTTCTGTTTTTGTTTTGTCATTGTTTGTTTGCTTTTATCTGCAAGTGACAAATCCAGTTGGTTGGACGAGACACCAGCATTCTACAACAAGCACTCACCATAGTAATATTAATAGAGATGAGTGAGCATACTCGCTAAGGGCAATTGCTCGAGCGAGCATTGCCCTTAGCGAGTACCTGCCCGCTCGAGAGAAAAGGCTCGGCTGTCGGCGAGGGTGACAGGTGAGTTGCGGCTGCGAGCAGGGGGAGCTGGGGGGGGGGGGGGGAGGGGGAGAGAGAGATCTCCCCTCCGTTCCTCCCCGCTCTCCGCCGCCGGCAGCCGAACCTTTTCTCTCGAGCGGGCAGGTACTCGCTAAGGGCAATGCTCGCTCGAGCAATTGCCCTTAGCGAATATGCTCGCTCATCACTAAATATTAACAATACCTATTGAGGTTGACATTAATATTTAATTTTCTATCTATCTTTAAATTAGTGTAGTATTTTTATTTGCATTCCTCGTTACCCCATTATGCATTTGCATTCACTGTTACCCTCGGGTGATGGTAATTGGACTGGCAGCACCCTACTAACAATTTCACAAAAATTACTTTCATGATTTGGATTACATCCGTAACAGGTTTTGCTTCCCCTTCCCTTATTTTGGATTACCATTTTCAGAACTACCACTTGTAATAACATCCACATTTAATATAACTGTTGAGAGTAAAAGAAACATCCTTGCACATAATTTCTGTTCTGGAAAAACAAACAAAAGTGGTGTATGCTTAATAATTTGGAACACAGCATAGAAATAGGGGGAGAAACCAGTCCAGTTGTAGCTATTGTTGAATAAAAGGCCTCCGAAAAGTGATAGCATGAATCTGATTAGTTGTTATAACTGCATCACTTCTTTTTTCCCAGTTTTGATACATCTCCACTGTCTTCTGCCCTTTTCTTTTTCTTACTTTTTTAATGGAAAGATGAGAAATGTGGAGAAAATGATAATTCATTTGTCACATCCATTCATTGTTTATTCATTAATAAATTTTTTTCCAGGCGAGAAGGGAGACCCTGGCATCTCCGCCCCAGCACACAGTGAGTCTCCAAAGAGATTACGCTTCGATAAAGTTTAGTAAATTTACAGTATTATGTATAAGTGGATTCAGAGATTGTAGTGAATGAAATATGTAAACACAAAAAGTTAAATATTATTAATTTACTAAATATGGTAGAAAAAAATAAAGTAAAAATAAGCAGTAGCATACTCGAAGGTGCTTGCTACTCGAGCGAGCACCACGTGGTGCTCCAGAAAGTTTCATCCTCTCCTCCCCGCATGTTTATTGCCATTTTTTTAATCCAATAAACATGCAGAGAAGGCTTTACCACTTCCTGCTGTGACATGCCAACCCTGTGCACGTCTATAGCAGTGACTGGCTGGGCTGATCAGGTGACCTACGAGTATAAAAACTCAGGTCACCTGAGGCTCGGCTCACAGGCACGCTGCATGAGCTGAGGGATAGCGCTTCTATTCAGGGAAAGCGATAGCGTAGGGTAGAGGTTGCGGTTAGGCAGGGATCCTTGCTCCAAGAACTCAACAGTCCTTTCTAGGACTACAACTTCTCTTATTGTGTGTATCAGCAGTTTGGCTGGCTGGGAGGAGTAGTGCGCACAAAGTATTCTCAAGCATCCCGGCTGTATACTGCATACTGTTAACGGTTTTATGTAGTATACTGCTAATGGTGTACAGAGCGTAGATAGGAAGTAACAAAACTCCTATTATTTTTCATTTTTTTGGCCCTGCTGAAAGCATACTGTATATACCTGTGTGTTGGTGCTGTCAATCAACATTATCTAACAACAGTATACACTGTTTTAATTTTTTTTTTGCCCGCTGACAGCGTACGCTATGTACCTGTGTGTGGGTGCTGTCAATCTACCCTATCTAACAATCGTATACACTGTTGAAAAAAATTGTTTTGCCCGCTGAAAGTGCACGCTATATACCCGTGTGTGGGTGCTATCAATCTACGCTATTTAAAAACAGTATATACTGTTTACATTTTTTTGGGAGGGGTTCAAAAGCGTACGCCATATACTCGTGTGTGGGCACTGTCAATCCTTGCTATCTAACAACCGTATACACTGTTTAAATTTGTATTTCTGAGGTTTAAAACATACGCTATATACCCATGTGTGGGTGCTGTCAATCCACATTATCTAACAACAGTATACACCGTTTAAATTTGTATTTTTGGGGTTCAAAGCATACGCTATATATCAGTGTGTGGGTGCTGTTAATCTCTGCTAACTAACAACCGTATACACTGTTTACATTTGTATTTCTTTTTTTTTTTTTTAAAACAACTTTTTTATTGACATTTTGAATTTTATAACAAATAACGACATGCTATAAGAGTAAAAGACAACGTCTCCAGTAGTAAATAGAAATCATGAATAAGCAAAAAAAAATAGTTCCTTGAGATACCAAATGCTCAATTTTAGTGCAGAGACAAAAAGGTCAACGATATTAATAACCATTGGAAAGGGAGATCCACATCCGGGGTCGGCCCCAGACGGGATATCTCCGGGTCCAATCCAATATCCAAGAACATAAACAAAAAGGGGGGGGGGGACAGATACAATAGGGAGCTCACTACGAAGGATAGGGTCGGGAGGGGAGAGTTAGGGTGGGGGGGTGGGGGGGGGAACAGTAGGGGGGTCGTCTCGTGCCACCCCGGTCGCCGTCTCTCACGCAGTCCGTTTCCAGCGAGACAGAGCATAAACATACTGAAGAGACCCGGTAAGACCCGGGGGTCCTCCTCCAATCGTGAGGGCCGAGCTTTGGGGGGGTGATGTAATAAAATGATGTGATAGTGACAGTGTTGCTAAGATAATAGTAAAGATATTAATAATAATAATAATGTTAAAAATAATAAAAGATAATAAAAATCTTGATAAAAATCTTGATAAGTGGGATCAAAAGTCCAGATACCAGAACGACATGCGGAAGGGTGGGGGAACTGGTGCCGTCTCACGAGGTCCCGGGGGCCTCCCGGGCTTGGCCTATATCCCTCCTGATGGCTCGCCAAGGGCTCCACGTCTCCAAGAATTTCTCGTGGGAACTATTGGCATAACTGCTCAGCTCCTCTAAGCTGGCCAGGAGGTCAACCCTCTCTTTCCATTTGGTCAAGGAGGGAGGATCCTTCCTGAGCCAGAGAAGAGGGATGAAGGACTTAGCAACATCTATCAAGAGTGCTATCAGTTTGTTCCTCTGCGGGTGGAAGGTAGTGGACGGTCTCCACAGAAAAACCACCTCAGGGGAAAGGACCAGCCCCGGTGCTAGCCTACACAGCACGCACCCAACCTCCTTCCAGAAGGGAGCCAACACCGGACAGTCTCACCATAGATGTAGATAGGAGCCGGGCCCAGAGTCACACCTCCAGCAAGTTCCCTTAGATGTAAGTTTGTGGTCCAACAGCCACTGGGGAGTTCTGTACCATCTAGACAACAGCTTATAGTGTGATTCCTGCGAAGTGACACATGGGGAGGCGCCAAATGAATTGCTGAGGATAACCCTCTTATCACCCTCTGACAGAGAAATCTTGAGCTCCTTCTCCCAGGATGTGATGAACGCGGGTTTATAGTTTCGTGGGGGAGATACAAATTGCTTACGGATGACAGCGAGTTTCCTCTTAACTTTGTTTTGATCTTTAAGAGAGTTCTCAAAATTAGTCAGGGGTCTGGTTGACCTATGCATAGTTAGAAACTTCCTGAAGATATGCTCTATATGCATTGACACGAGAAAAGGAAGCTTATGCCCGGGCACCAGGGCCTCCAGTATCTCCGAGGGGGGCAGGTGAGCCCGCGTTTGTAAGTCTGCTAGTATTCTATCAGAGAGGGTCCGCCAACCACTTACGGAGCAAAGGTCTAGTTGAAGTCCCATTACCAAATGTAGAGCATTTAAAGGAATGAGAGGCGAGGGCAGAGGTGCTAGTTCATCTCCCAGCCTAAGCCAGGTCTCCATGACCCCTCTTAAGAGGGGGCCACCTCTCCCTCGTCCCCGTAGAATCTGCTTCGGAAACCATAAATCTCCCAGAAGAGTGGGTCCATGAGATAGTAGAGCAAGATCCTGTACCATATGATCCTTGATTGGGTACACCAGCTCCATCCAGAGACCAAGCTGGGTAGACAAGTATAAGTCCCTGGGATTAGGCAGATCTATTCCCCCGTCCGTCCTTCTCTTCTCTAGCAAACTGTAAGCCAGTCTCGCCCTTTTGCCCCTCCAGACATAGTTCAGGATTATTGAGCGTAATGACTTAAAGAAAGAGTTAGGTATATGGATCGGGAGGAGACGTATCCTATATAAGAGAATTGGCATGACGTAGGAATGAAGAATATTCCTTCTCCCTAGCCATGACAGAAAAGGAAAGTCGTATGAGCGCAACAGATTCTTTATCCTAGGCAGGAGGGGAGCGAAATTAGCCGAGAATAAATCCTCTACTTTCTTAGTTAATCTAATGCCCAGGAATTCAATGTCTGCTGTAGCCCAAGTGAAGGGTGAGTTTGACTGCAATGCCCGTCTCCGGCTAGCTGAGATCGAAATGCCCAGGACCTGTGATTTTGAATAGTTTACTTTAAAATTAGATAAGGAACCAAACTCCTCCAACAGCGTAGTGAGACGAGGCAGGCCTTCCTCTGGATTAGAAACCAAGAAGACAATGTCGTCTGCGTACGCGGCCAGGGAGAGGGTTTTCTGTCCTATTTTTAGCCCTCGGATGTTCGTATCCAGCCGCACTTTCTGCAAGAACGGCTCAAGGGCGAGAATAAATAGGGAGGGAGATAGGGGACATCCCTGACGCGTGCCATTACTGATGTTAAAGGAAGGTGATAGGATCTCGTTAATTTTTATTTTGGCATATGGTGAGGCGTAGAGAGAGAAAATGGCGGCAATGAAAGTGGGCGGTATTTTAAATTGGGAGAGCACTGTTTGTATGTAGAGCCAGTCGACCCGGTCAAAGGCTTTTTCCGCGTCAGAGCCTACTAAAGCCAGAGGGGTGTTAGAGATTTGTGCGTGATTTATAGCGTATAAGAGTCTGATTGAGTTATCTCTGCCCTCTCTTCCTCTGACGAAGCCAGCCTGCTCCTCCTTTATAAGGGATGGGATGTAGCTATCTAGTCTTTTTGCGAGAAGTTTGGCCCACATCTTCACGTCAAAGTTAATTAGAGAGATGGGCCTGTAGCTCCCGCAGGCTTCAGGGTCTTTATTCTCTTTGTGAATTAACGTAATGTGCGCTTCCTGCGCCTGTTTAGGCAGAGCGCCTCCTTGCATCAGGGAGTTAAATAATTCTGTTAAATGCGGAGTTAGGCATGATTTAAAGACTTTATAATAGGCGGCAGGAAGGCCATCAGGGCCAGGGCTTTTGCCCGAGGGGGACGAGGTCAGGATGTCTTCCACCTCCCGAGCGGAGACTGGCTTCGTCAGAGTCTCAATCGCCTCCTCGCTCAAGCAGGGGAGATCTAACTCGTCCAAAAAAGCCTGTATCCGGGTGAGAGCTGTCTGTCTCTCTTCCGGAGTGTAGGGGGGTCTAATGTTATACAATTGGGAGTAAAACGCTTGAAACTCCTCCGCTATATCCTTTGAGGAAGTAACGGTCCTACCCGTACCAGTTTTTAAGGAGCTAATGAAGTTCCTTTTTTGGGCTTTCTTGATAAGGACTGAGGTCCACTTACTCCCTCTATTACCCTGTATGTATACAGTTTTTTGTAAATGCAGGTATTTTTTGTTGTATTTTTCATCAAAGTCTTTTTTCAGCTCCCTCCTGAGACTGGTAAGCTTATCTAAAGAGGCCTTGCATTGGGAGCTTTTCGCAGCTTGTTCTAGTTTGGTAATTTGCTGTAGCTTTTCATCTGTCTCTTTTTGGAGTTTTTTCTTAATTCTAGCGCTCAACGCGATTAACAAGCCTCTCATATAGGCCTTGTGAGCCTCCCATGTCATAGGCACTGAGACCTCAGAGGATTTATTCAAATGGAAGAATTCCCCCAAGCGGGTCCTGAGGTATTGCCTATCCTCTTCAGCGTCCAGGAGCGCTGGGTTCAATCTCCAGATCCATTCGCGGGGGGGGGGGGGGGGGGGGTATGGGTAAAGTCAATGCAGATGTGGAGTGGGGCGTGGTCGGAGACCAGGATGGAATCTATTTTAGCCCCCCTGAGTGAGCCCAACAGGGATGAATGGATAAGAAAATAGTCAAGGCGTTGGAAGGAATGGTGGACATGGGAATAAAAGGTAAAGTCTTTCGTAGCTGGGTTGAAATGTCTCCATGCATCCACCAAACCCAACTCCGAGAGACTGCGGTATAGGCGCCTCAGCTTAGTTTGAGACACGTGGGACTTTCCAGTCGACGCGTCTAGGATAGGGCTTAGAGTCAAGTTCAGATCACCTCCCAGGAGAATAGGGCCCTCTGCGAAATACTTCAGGGTCTCGAGCTGTCCTAGCAACCACGGCACCTGCCCCACATTGGGAGCGTACAGATTGGCGATTGTCACTTTTTGATTTTGAAGTTTACCTCTTAAAAAGAGGACTCTTCCCTCCTCGTCCGAATGTTGAGCCTCACACATAAAAGCTACCGAGTGGTGGAACAGAACAGAGACTCCCCTAACAGTGGATGTTGGATGCGTGCTGTGGTATGCCTGCCCAAACTGTTTCCCAGGGAGTGATAGCCGCCTATTTCCCCTGAAGTGGGTTTCCTGCAGAAAAGCAATTTTAGTTCCATACCTTCTCAGCAGCAGCGCTATGTGATGCCTCTTGGATGGGGAGTTCAGTCCCTTCACATTCCACGAGGTCCATTTCAGTGGGTCGCTCATGTCAAGACGGTCGCTGGCAGGCCTAGCTTCGGAATACGCGGGAGAAAAGGAGACGTTAATCTCAGATGGGAGGAATCAGAAGCCCCTTCAATATGTAGGGGCGCTCACTCGGATAAATGAGACTGGTTGGTCAAGGGAGAGAGGTCTGGGACAGAAGACAACACTGGGGAGAGACTGGGCGGGTGAGGGGGAACACACTTGACAGAAACAAAATGGGTGAAAACTTTTGAATAGACCAAACAGAGAACGAATGGACGGACAAGTTAAGTTCCACTCTTTCCGTGAAGGGAGCTACAGGCTCTCACGGCTACTTGTCCGCCTAAATGTGAGAAAATGGGGGAAGGGAGGGGGGAAGGAAGATGTGAGGCGGGTTGGCCGGCCCTTATGGGTATAAAGACCGATCAACTATAGATAGCCTGAACCACAAGGGTCCAGCGGGGTCTTTTGAAAACAAACAGCCCCGAGGGAGGGTTGGGAAGACCCGTATCCCCTCCCGGGAAAGCTAAAGATTAGGTACAAACCAAGCAAAAGGGGCTAATAAACAATTGTCACAACTAAACAAAAAGCATCATCATAATTTGATAATACAACACCGTATCATCGACGACGGGGTCAAGCGGGAGCCAAAACCCGAATGTCGGCTCGGCTTCGCACAGGCCCATTCAAAACCATGCGTAACAGTCCGTATGGGCCCAGCCTGTAAAAAAGGTACATATTAACATTATCAACCGAAGATTCAAGTGTCCTCGTTATTGCAGGGGTCTTTTGCTTTCTTGCGCTTCCCCCTCGGAGATTTAGCGCTGGAAGCAGGTTGCCAAGCATCCGGCGGCGGGAGTATTGGTAGGTCTGGGAACCCTGGAAGTGGGAGCCAACACGGCAGATCCAACGGGGGGATATCCAACAGGGGCCAGGCTTTATGCAGATCTTCTGGGGTACGGATGATAAGTCTGCGCCCTCCCACGGTAATTCCGAGCCCAAAAGGAAACAGCCAGGCATAACGCAGTTCTTTTGCCCTGAGGGCATCAAGCAGCGGGCGCAGGAGTCTCCTCTTGTACAGGGTGGAGGGAGCCAAGTCCTGAAAAAATTGCAGTGCGTGCTCACCATACTTTATCCCATTGTGCCTTCTCGCCGAGTTTAAAATGGCAAGGGTGTCTTGATGGGAGACCATTTTACAAATAATGTCTCTAGGTCGCTCGTTTACAGGAGGCGGGGGTCTGAGAGCCCTGTGAATGCGCTCAATCCCCATTTGAAGCGATTTCCCAGGACCCAGTAAAAGCTCAAAGATTTCAGCTCCTACCTTAAGGAGGGAGTCTGCCTCAAATGACTCGGGGAGCCCCTTTATTCTCACATTGCACCTCCTGCTACGGTTCTCCAGGTCTTCTTGGGCTATCATGGCGCGGTTTAGGTGCTCATGTTGGTCTTTCAACACCTGCGTCACCGCATGGGCATGAGCTGTAATGGCGGAGGAAGAGGCCTCTAAATCTTCCACCCTGCGCCCCAGATGCTTCACATCCTCTTTAATTTCGGCAAGATCAGAAATTAGAGGCTTCAGGGCGTTAGCGAGGAGCTGCTTCATAAAGCCTTTGGATATGACTTCGTTGTCCTCTTCTTCATCAGAAGAGGACTCCCCTCCCGTCTCCTTACTGATTCCTGGCGCTGCACCCTCGTGGGACGGCGCCAACTTGGCCGGCTGGCGCGGGGACCGCGAGTCCCGTTCCTTCAGGAACCGCTGCATCCCTACTTGGTTCTTCTGCGCCCTAGGGGTGCTCAGTTAATCCCCGCTCCTCTCCTTCATCGGTTTCGGCATCTTAGTTGTGTATAGCTGCTGGAGGGACCCCGCAGGACTACCTTGCAGACAGAGCGCTTGACTCAGGCAGCCATCGCGCTCGGAGGTCAGGCTCCGCCCCCTTACTTGCTTGGTGGGTTAGAGAATTTTGCAGTGGTGTTCTCCGTCTCTGCTCTGGGGGGCTTATTATATGGGTCTCTTACTCCCTCTTCTTCTCCCTATCATGCTGAGGAGCTTGAGGTGGGAGAGAGAAAGCAGAATGGCGGGTGGGGGGGGGGAGGTTACGCATGAAAGAGGAACCGCAACAGTAGGGCCTTCAGGAGGCTTTCAGGGGTTCTGCTTGTCTTGATGAGCTGTGTGATTGAGTTCACAGCGATCTCTCGTACTCACTGCCGGTTCCTCCACCTCAGCCCCTCTCCAGGCTCTGGGCTGCCACTCGCCCCTGCGGTCTCCGTTTCGTCCAGGTCCGGGGTCTCTCCCCTCTGGTGCTGCTGCCTCCCCTCCTGCCTCTCCCTCCCCTGCAGGAGCGATCTAGCTGCCTCTGTCGCCTGGCCGGGTAGAGCCACAGGCTGGTGAGTGACTCAGTGGCCGGTTTCTGCCGCGATCCGGCCGCCGCCGCAACTTCCGGTCGGCCGGGGCCGGCAAATTTAGCCCGGGGATCCGCCTTGTGATGTAGGCCGCGGCGGTGAAAATGCCGCTAGGAGGCCCAGAGGGGTCTCTTTTTAAAGCTCTTAAGAGCGCGATGCCAGCGGTGCTATTTTTATCCCCGGATGGGGCCTCGTGTCGGCGGGATGTCCCTAAGAAGCGCTGCACACCCAGGAGCCTCCAAAATGGCGCCCGCTCCCGCTGTTGGCTAGGCCACCTACATTTGTATTTCTGAGGTTGAAAACATACGCTATATACCCGTGTGTGGGTGCTGTCAATCTATGCTATCTAACAACAGTATACACAGTTTAAATTTATATTTTTGGGGTTCAAAGCATACGCTATATACCTGTGTGTGGGTGCTGTCAATCCACGCTATCTAACAACATAATACAAAGTTTAAATTTGTATTTTTGGTGTTCAAAGCATACGATATATACCTGTGTGTGGGTGCTGTCAATCCACGCTATCTAACAACATAATACAAAGTTTAAATTTGTATTTTTGGTGTTCAAAGCATACGATATATACCTGTGTGTGGGTGCTGTCAATCCACGCTATCTAACAACATAATACAAAGTTTAAATTTGTATTTTTGGTGTTCAAAGCATACGATATATACCTGTGTGTGGGTGCTGTCAATCCACGCTATCTAACAACATAATACAAAGTTTAAATTTGTATTTTTGGTGTTCAAAGCATACGATATATACCTGTGTGTGGGTGCTGTCAATCCACGCTATCTAACAACATAATACAAAGTTTAAATTTGTATTTTTGGTGTTCAAAGCATACGATATATACCTGTGTGTGGGTGCTGTCAATCCACGCTATCTAACAACATAATACAAAGTTTAAATTTGTATTTTTGGTGTTCAAAGCATACGATATATACCTGTGTGTGGGTGCTGTCAATCCACGCTATCTAACAACATAATACAAAGTTTAAATTTGTATTTTTGGTGTTCAAAGCATACGATATATACCTGTGTGTGGGTGCTGTCAATCTACACTATATAACAACATAATACACAGTTTAAATTTGTATTATTGGGGTTCAAAGCATATGCTATATACTCGTGTGTGGGTGCTGTCAATCCACGTTATCTAACAACAGTATACACAGTTTAAATTTGGATTTTTGCTCTTTAAAGAATACGCTATGTACCCGTGTGTGGGTGCTGTCAATCTACTCTATCTAACAACAGTATACAGTGTTTAAATTAGTATTTTTGAGGTTCAAAGCATAAGCTATGTACCCGTGTGGGTGCTGTCAATCTTCGTTATCTAACAACAGTATACAAGGTTTAGGTTTTTTTTAAGATTCAAAGCGTACGCTATATACTCGTGTGTGGGCGCTGTCAGTCTACGCTTTCTAACAAGAGTATACACTGTTTAAATGTATATTTTTGGGGTTCAAAGCGTACAATATATAACCGTGTGTGGGTGTTGTCAATCTACGCTATCTAGCAACAGTATACACAGTTTAAATTTTTGGAGGGGGTTCAACACATACCCGTATGTGGGTGCTGTCAATCCACGTTATCTAACAACAGTATACACAGTTTAAATTTGTATTTTTGGGGTTCAAAGTGTACGCTATATACCCGTGTGTGGGTGTTGTCAATCTACGCTATCTAACAACAGTATACACAGTTTAAATTTGTATTTTTGGGGTTCAAAGCACACGCTATATACCCGTGTGTGGGTGCTGTCAATCTATGCTATATAACAACAGTATACACAGTTTAAATTTGTATTTTGTGGGGTTCAAAGCGTACGCTATATAACTGTGTGTGGGTGCTGTCAATCCACGCTAACAACAGTATACACTGTTTACTGTGTCTATTTTGGGTTATAAGCTTATGCAAAATACCTCGCATTTTGACCAAGTGCATTCTACAACATGATGAAGACTAGGGGTATGGGTCGCGGTCCTGGGCGGAGCGATACAGTGCCTGCTGCTGAAGGATTAGTAGTGCGCTGCGTATCTACGCTTCCTAGCTTCAGCTCACATTTTGCAGGTCTACGTGGTAGACCATTATTAAAAGCACAACAGTGCGATCAGGTGCTGACGTGGATAGCTAATAACGCGTTCAGTAATTTATCCAACACCCAGTCTTCCACGCAGTCCACTCACGCTAGCCAAGGGACTGCACCTCTGAATTCTCAGGCTGTTTCTCCTTCCTCCCAGCCTGGTCACTCCAGGAAAAGGAGAGTTTCAGAACAGGCATACTTCCAGGAACTGTTCTCGGGTCCCTGCCCTGAGTTGGAAAAAATGGTTCATCAGCCACATGAGGAGTTTGTCGTGACAAATGCCCAAAATTTGGATCTTTAACAGACTCAGGGTGATGAGGGTGGCGACTTCCAAGTAGTGTCTCAAGAGCTATTTGTGGATTATGATGATAAGACACAGTTGTCTGTCAGTGAGGTTGTTGTTAGGGCAGTAAGTCTGAGGGAGGAGCAGACTGAGGATTCAGAGGAAGAGCTGGTGGATGATGAAGTGACTGACCCAACCTGGGTTGGTAAGCCTACTGAAGACAGGGCTTCAGAGGGGGAGGCAAGTGGAGAAGCAGAACAGGTTGGAAGAGGCAGTGGGGTGGCCAGAGGGAGAAGCAGGGCCACAGCAAATAATCCCCCAACTGTTCCCCACAGCACCTCCTTGCGGCAAACCTCTATACAGAGGGCTAGGTGTTCGAAGGTCTGGAGGTCTTTTATTGAGAGTGCGGATGATCGACGAACAGTGGTGTGCAACCTGTGCCGCACCAAGATCAGCAGGGAAGCCACCACTACCAGCCTGACCACCACCAGCATACGAAGGCATTTGATGGCCAAGCACCCGATGAGGTGGAATGAAAGCCACTCACCGCCTGTGGGTAACACCACTGCCTCTACCCCTGTGTCACCTGCTGGCAGTGAGATGCAATCCTCCTCACAGGACGCAGACACTAGCGTCTCCCGCCTTGCACCCACACCTTCACCTCCACAGTCCTCTACTGCCTCCAGCAATGTGTCCCAGCGCAGCGTTCAGCTGTCAATAAGCCAAGCTTTGGAACGCAAGCGGAAATATGCAGCCACCCACCCGCATGCACAATCGCTAAATGTGCATATCTCCAAACAACTGAGCCTGGAGATGCTGCCATATAGGCTAGTAGAAATGGAGGCTTTCTGCAACCTTATGGTGGCGGCCATCCCTCAGTACTCAGTCCCCAGTCGCCACTATTTTTCATGCTGCGACGTCCCCGCCCAGTACCAGCACGTGTCACAGAATATAAACCGTGCCCTCACCAACGCGATTACTGGGAAGGTCCACTTAACCACTGACACATGGACAAGTGCTGGCGGGCAGGGACAGTACATCTCCCTGATGGCACATTGGGTTAACCTAGCAGAGGCTGGGACCGAGTCTGACCCTGGGTCCGCTCATAAGCTACCCACACCGAGAATTGCGGGTCCTACCTCGGTCATGGTTTCTCCGACTTATTTTGCCACCTGCTCCACAGACCACCTCCTCCTCCTCCTCCTCCACCTCTCAATTACCATGTGTGAGCACGTTGCCTTCAGTCAGTAGCTCGAGGCGCTGCAGCACTGCTGTGGGGAAGCGTCAACAGGCCGTGCTGAAACTCCTGAGCTTAGGTGACAAGAGGCACACTGTCCAAGAGCTGTTACAGGGTTTGACAGAGCAGACAGATCTGTGGCTTTCACCAATGAACCTCCAACCAGGCATGGTTGTGTGTGACAATGGGCGTAACCTGGTGACGGCTCTGCAGCTTGCCAGACTAACACACGTGCCATGCCTGGCCCACGTTTTCAATCTGGTGGTTCAACATTTTCTTAAAAACTACCGCAATTTGTCTGACCTGCTAAGCAAGGTGCGTCACGTGTGCGCACTTTTCAAGTCCACCACCACAGATGCTGCCACCCTCAGGACGCTGCAACATTGCTTCCAGATACCAGTACACCGACTGTTGTGCGACATGCTCACACGCTGGAATTCAACGTTACACATGTTGGACAGGGCTTATTAGCAGCGTAGAGCCATTGTAGAATATCTTCTGCAACATGGCTATCAGAGTGGTAGTCAGCCTCTGGAGTTCTTCACAGAGGAGTGGGCATGGATGTCTGACATCTGTCAGGTCCTAGGAAACTTTGAGGAGTCAACAAAAATGGTGAGCGGCGATGCGGCCATTATCAGCGTAACCATCCCGCTGCTTTGCCTGCTGAAAAGGTTGCTGCTAAGCATTAAAGGGGTTGTCCCGCGGCAGCAAGTGGGTCTATACACTTCTGTATGGCCATATTAATGCACTTTGTAATGTACATTGTGCATTAATTATGAGCCATACAGAAGTTATAAGAAGTTTTTCACTTACCTGCTCCGTTGCTAGCGTCCTCGTTTCCATGGAGCCGACTAATTTTCGGCGTCTAATGGCCAAATTAGCCGCGCTTGCGCAGTCCGGTCTTCTTCTTTTCTCAATGGGGCTCCGTGTAGCTCCGTGTAGCTCCGCCCCGTCACGTGGCGATTCCAGCCAATCAGGAGGCTGGAATCGGCAATGGACCGCACAGAAGCCCTGCGGTCGACCGAGAGAGAAGATCCCGGCGGCCATCTTCAGCCGGTAAGTAAGAAGTCACCGGAGCGCGGGGATTCAGGTAAGCGCTGTGCGGATTTTTCTTTAGGTCCCTGCATCGGGGTTGTCTCGCGCCGAACGGGGGGGGGGTTTAAAAAAAAAAAAAACCGTTTCGGCGCGGGACAACCCCTTTAAGGCCGACACATTGCGGATAGAAAAGGAGATGAGGGGTGACAATACGTTGTTTGATAGCCAGACCACCCTCACGTCTGTTTCTCAGCGCATATTAGAGGAGGAAGAGGGGGAGGAAGAGACTGCTGCCCCCCCCCCCCTTCAGAGGGTACCCATGCTACTTCCTTTACATCTGTTCAGCATGTATGGGCTGAAGAAGAGGAGGAGGAGACTGAGAGTCATCCTTCTAGTGAGGAAAGCGATGTGTTGCGTGTTGGGACTCTGGCACACATGGCTGACTTCATGGACACGTGGCACGAACTTGCACTGTATGCCTTGGAGGTGCTGGCCTGCTCTGCCGCTAGTGTCTTATCAGAGAGGGTGTTAAGTGCTGCTGTGGGGATTATCACGGATAAGCGTACCCGCCTGTCAACTGACAGTGCCGACAGGCTTACACTCATTAAGATGAACAAAGCCTGGATTTCCCCTGACTTCTCTTCTCCACCGGTGGAAAGAAACGTAACATAAAGATCACCCCAAAAAAGGGGAGAAGTAGCTTGGTCTATACTTCTCTGATCTTCCTCCTCCTAAACCAGCATGTCAGCACGCAGAACAGCCAATTCTTCAGAGGGCCAAAAAACGATTTTTTTCGGAGGGCTGCCTCCAGGCTCTGTTACAAATTAAGCAAGTACGAGCTCTATGTTAAAAAAAAATGTCAGAGTTTCACCTGCACTCTGGGTAAACAAATTTTTCAGGGGTACACCTATACTCTTGGTACACAGAAATTTTTCCGGGGTTCGCCTATACTCTTAGTAAACTGATTTTTCAGGGGTTCACCTATACTCTTGATGCACAAATCTTTAGGGGTTCACCTATAATCTTGGTATACAAATTTTTCAGGGGTTTGCCTATACTCTTGGTCAACAAATCTATCATGGGTTCGCCTATACTATTGGTCAACAAATGTTTCAGGGGTTCGCCTATACTCTTGGTCAACAAATGTTTCAGGGGTTCGCCTATATAGACTTGGTACACAAATGTGTCAGGGGTTCGCCTACACTCTTGGTACACAAATCTTTCAAGGGTTCACGTATACTCTTGGTAAACAAATGTTTCACAGGTTCACCTGCACTCTGGGTACAAAAATCTTTGGTTGTAGAATGGGTTGTTGAATAGTGCAGATGTGTAGAAGTACTAGCATCTGAGTCCCCTTTATGCCCACGTTTGTGGCTCATGAAATTTTGTGACGGAGGTAGCATGGGATTGGAATTATTGGAACCCAACAGTCCTTTTTAGGACTACAACTCCACTTTTGTGCATCATCAGTTTGGCTGCCTGGGACCAGTAGTGCGCACAAAGCATTCACAACCATCCCAGCTGTATACTGCATACTGTTACCAGTTCTATACAGTATACTGCTACTGGTGTACACAGACTATATAGGAACTAACAAAACTCCTCTAATTTTTCATTCTTTTATTTGTTTTTTGCTGAAAGCATCTGCATAATAGGCCCAAGTGTGTGTCCTGTTGATAGAAGTAGCTTGGTCTATTCTTCTCTGATCTTCCTCCTCCTCCTAAACCAGCATGTCAGCATGCTGAACAGCCAATTCTCCAGAGGGCCCCATAGGCTCTTTAAAAACATTTTTTTTTTATCGGGGCTGTCCCCAGCCTCTGTCAAAATATTTTTTTCAGAGGGCTGCTTCCAGGTTCTTGCCACCAATTTCGAAGAGGTTCACCACTACAGTTCAGCAAACATACTGGTTGCAGTATCATATGCCCACAGAGTCCTCAGATGTATCTCAGTGCAGTGTCCAGCTATCTGACACCTAGACAGAATGAATTGTCCTGCTTTGGTCACTCAAATTTCTTCATGTGACCCACTGTCCTTGTAGCGATCAAAAGAAGCGTAACTGATTTCATGAGACATTGACAGTTTCACTGTATACCTGTGGTGGCAACTTTTGTGACATCTCCTGCTTAAAACAAATCTTTTGTTTTAGAATGCATTGTTGAATTGTGCAGATGGTTAGAAGTACTGGCATCTGAGTCCCTTTTATGGCCACGTTTGTGGCTCCTGACAATTTTGTGACAGAGGTGGCATGGGCATTGGAATTCTTATCAGCACTGTATAGCAAGACAGAACTCATTGTATACTGTCTATTTTTGGATTTAAGCAGACATAAAATACCCTGAGAGGTAAACAGCCGATTTGGTTTGGGTCTGATAAACTCACGCATCCCTGGGGGTCAGCGCTGGTCAGCATGTATTAGCTCTCGTTTTACCACAGTTATCCAAGATAGTGGATTGGGGTGTTCACAGGAAGCGTAACTGATTTAATGAGACTTTCACAGGTTCACTGTGTAGCTGTGGTGGCTGCTTTTGCAACACCTCCTGTTTCGAACCAATCTTTGGTTTTAGAATGCGCTGCTGAATTGTGGAGATCGGTAGAAGTACTGGCATCTGAGTTCCCTTTATGCCCATAAAATTTTGTGACAGAGGTGGCATGGGATTGGAATTATGATCATACGTTAATTTATCAGCAATTCTCATCAGAATTGTGGGCTGTCGCCCCCAATTTCAAAGAGGGTAACTGCCAGGCCCTGCCAACTCTCTGCAGTGTGTGTCTCCTGTTCCTCCTCATCCAATATGAATAGTAACCAAACAGCAGCACCAAAGCAATATGCACCATAAAATAGGTGTGGAGGAAGATAATAGATACTCGCCGTGCACGCCTGCCAGGTCCCGGACACTGAGGAGCCAAAGTAAACTGGAAGCAAGTTGTTATTTGGAAGGCAGCACTGGTCCAGTGCTGCCTTCCAAATAACAACTTGCCTCCTCATCCAATACGCACTTATAAATAGACATGAGGGTGGTGTGGCTATCAAGCGACCATGTGGCATGAGGACAGCTGAACGCTGTGCTGGGAAAAATTTGAGTATGCTGTGGATGCAGGCTCGTGCCTGCGTCCTGGGGGGAATTTACAGCAATACCAGCATGTAACACAGGAGAAGAGGCAGTGGTGTCACTTGCAGGCTGTGATTGGCCTTCGTTCCACCTAGTGTGGTGCTTAGCTAGAATGTGCCAGCACGTGTGCCTTGCTGATTATGGTCTGTCCCAACTAAATTGTTAGGGGGGTAACCGCCAGGCTCTTGCCCACAATTTGGCTTAATAGTGTGACCTGGGAGCCTCAGATGCACCCAATGCATGCTGCCCCTGATGTTCCCTATCCGTTTCTGTGGTGTTTCCATCACTTTCTGATGTTTTCAGGTGATTCACACAACCTCCCCTGTGCGGAGCATGGGTCAGCTTGAAAAATGTTTGAGTCTCCCATTGACTTCAATAGGGTGCGTTACTCAAAACGAGCTCTCAAGCATTCAAAAAAGCTCAACTCGAGCAACGAGCACCCCAGCATTTTGGTGCTCGCTCATCTCTAATCCAATGCTATCACAATCATGTTTATAGTAATGACATTTAGAAAACAAACATATTAAATACTACATATTCACATGCACAGAACACTAGTACGAGCATGAACATATCAATAATGCCAGCCTTATCACCTGCACTCCAACGTGCATTTCGCTCAAGATTCCTCAGGGGGTACAGTTCTCAATTGGAATACTTCCTCTTAAATAGTACCCAGATTAAGCAGCTAATTAGATCACATGGTATACAGACACCCCCCCAGTATTACATCATGAAAGTGACAAAACACTCCTTTGGGTGGTCTGATCTTATCATGTGTCAATACAACAGCCCACAAACAAAATGGAGAAACATCACTGATTGCATCACTGTCTGTGACAGATGGGCAGGGGGAAGGGAGCATTTCCATTGGAGTAGTTAATGACCATATCATGGAGTTCAGTCCTATCATACTGTCAATATCCCCCTCCCTCCCCCAAGAGAGCCTGTGTTCCTATTTATCATGTGAAAGCTATGTCATGCTTACATCAGTGTATGCTCCAGCATGGAAATAATATGTGGAACCACAAAAAAAATGGCTCCTGTATTAGTTGACAAACAGTCACATGACTAGCCATGTCCCTACGAGCGCTAATTATCAGCAGACTACAAGAAAATGGCCGCTACCAAAAAAACATATACAGGCATGCTCAAGTCAAGAGTGGGCAACAAAAGCATGGCCACTGCCATTAACAACATGCATACTATATGGAGTTTCATAAAAATGGCTGCCATGTGTACTGACAAGCAGTCAGATGGTTAGTCATTAGAGATGAGCGAACGTACTCGGATAAGCACTACTCATCCGAGTAATGTGCTTTATCCGAGTATGTCTCTGCTCGTCCTGAAAGATTCGGGGCGCGCCGCTGCTGACAGGGGAGTTGCGGCGAGGAGCAGGGGAGAGCAGGCGGGAGAGAGGGAGAGAAAGATCTCCCCTCCGTTCTTCCCCGCTCTCCCCTGCAGCTCCCCGCTCCACGGCGCGCCCCGAATCTTTCAGGACGAGCGGAGACATACTCGGATAAAGCACATTACTCAGACGAGTAGTGCTTTACCGAGTACGTTCGCTCATCTCTATTAGTCATATACCCATAATTTTCAATTGCTAACGAACTACAACAAAATGACTGCTCTGTTGACTGACAAGTAGTCACATGACTAACTGTGTCCCCACAAGCTCTAATTAGTGGACTTAAAAAAAATTGCCACCATCTTTAAGGGATATATCAACTTGTTCAAGTTGACAGCAGGACACAAGAAGATGTCCACTGCAATTACGAATGTGCAAATAAGCTCTAAAAAAATGCAAACACTACCAACAGCTGAAATGTATCTATAGGATAAGAGAAGAGATATCAACCGATCAATGGATAAATTATCATTGCTGAAATTAAAACACATATGTATTCTTATACTAGAGAGTTGGTTGGATATAACTTACTAAAAAACAGACATTTATAAAGGGGTAACTCTCAAACCCCATCCCTTAGCGCAGATATTGATCATGCCCAACAGCTTCACATATTATTGGGATGGAGGGCGAGAGTAATCCACACCAAGCAAAGAGAAAATGGATTTTATATATATATATGTGAATGTATATGTGTGTGACATCTTGATATGCCTTTATATCTTTATGTTTTTAGGATTTTTTTTTCTGTTTCATGGTCATTGCTTAACTTGTGTTGGCTGTTATATGATTGTACTTTGGTGGTTACTCTACATACTGGTTCACTATATAGTTAACATGTCATTTTATTTCCTTGGCCACAGAACCCAGTTCTTGGCAGTAAAAATCTACTAATATCATTTTACTTACTATATCTCCACTAGCATAAACCAACAAACCTTCTATTTCTTCCAGCACCCCAAAATTGCAAGGAACTGCAGGGCCAAGGGACAATTCTCACTGGATGGTACAAAATATACCCAGATGGAGAGAATCCACTTACAGTCTTGTGTGACATGGATACTGATGGAGGAGGATGGATTGTAAGTAATAAAATAAATTTTGCTTTTCCTTAAAGTGACTCTCTAAACAAAAACTCCCCCTCCACCCCCAAATTTATACTTACCTTGTCCTTATCTGTAGGTTTTCCAGCGACGATATGATGGCAGTGTCAACTTTTTCAGAGACTGGAATGATTACAAGCGAGGGTTTGGTAACCAACTAAGTGAGTTCTGGCTGGGAAACGATAATATTCACCACCTCACATCTTCAGGTAACTATGGCATCTACCAGAATCCTCTGTCATTACTGAAGTTTGTTCATATTATGACGTACTACTGGTTGTTATTGTGGAACTGCAGATCACTGCACTCCCTTCTCTTAATAGATATCCATTAAATTGGGTTCCAATAGCGGTGCCGGTATTATAATTATTTTTACCAGCAACCATGGCCGCAAGTAGTTTACTCCCCAAAGCAGCTCTGGTCTGACCATTTAAAAACTTAACTAATTTAGAAATTGATGTCAGCAACACATTTCAAAAAAGTTGGGACAAGGATAGCAAAAGGCTAAAAAAGTAGAAGTTACTAATGAAAAATACCTGGAGGGTCAATTTTCTACTGAGTCGCATGACTGTGTATAAAAAGAGCACGTTAGAGAGGCAGAGTCTCTCAGAAGCGAAGATGGTCAGAGGTTTTACCAATCTGGGAAAAACTGTGTGTAAAAGGTCTGCAACAATTTTAGAAAAATGTTCCTGAATGTAAAATTGCAAATACTTTGAATATCCCACCATGTACAGTACATAATATTATCCAAAGATCATGCTTCCATCCAGAAAATGTTTTTCAGGTTAGGCCTCACCTGTTTCAGCAAGACAATGCTAAGTTACATACTACATCCATCACAGCTGTATGCAGAAGAAGAGTCGGGTGCCGATCTGGCCTACCTGCAGTCCAGACCTTTTACAAATAGAAAACATCAGGCACATTATGAAATTAAAAATCTGGTAAAGAAGACCCAGGACTGCTGAGCAGCTAGAATCCTACATTAGACAAGAAAGGGAAAACATTCCTCTCCCTAAACTCAAGCAATTGGTCTCCTCACATCCCAGACTTTTACTTTGCAAAAAGAGAAGAGGGGATGTTACACAATAGTCGACATGGCCCTGGCTCAACTTTTTAAAGATCTATTATTGCAATTAATTTCTAAATGTGTTTTTTTTTAATGAAATGGAAAAATGTCTCACTTTCACCTTCTGACATGTGTTCTATGTTCTACTGTGAATAAAACATGGTTATGTGATTTCCAAATGTGTTCTATTGGGACCAATAAAGGGTCCTACTATGATTATTGGGGCTATTGAAAGAAGGTGCAATTGCTACTGGGGCCAATGAGAGATAAAATTGTTCCTATTGCCCCCCCCCCCTCCCCCCCATTAGAGTATGAATGAAATTGTGGAACTCTACAGCTTGGATTCTGGAATCTTCCTTCATGCAATGAGTGTGTATATATTTAACCTTCTAGGAACCCATAAACTTCGAGTTGATCTGATGGATTTTGAAAATCAACACAGTTTTGCTGCTTATGCTTCATTTTCCCTATCAACAGAAGCTGACAATTATAAGCTGCACCTTGGCGGATTCTCTGAAGGCAGTGCAGGTAATGTCTACTCTGGTAATAGAGCTTTTCATGTAATGTTCTATTATGGGGCCCAATATCTTATAGCTTCTAGAGCAGTGATGCTGTCAGGGCATGCTGGGACCTGTAGCTTTGCTACAACTGGAGAACCACAGTTTGGAGATCAATGTTCTAGACAATGGGACTGGTCCCCCAACAGCAGGACCCATCACAATCACCTGCTATTGTCAGTGACTGCTAGTGGCAGGACACATGAGGCATTGCACTACATCTGTTAACCCCTTGGAGTCACAGCTATTTTTAATTTTTCCCCATTTTTTTTTCACCCTTGTTTTGCAAGAGCCATAGTTTATTTTTTTTACATATTTGTGTATCCATAGCTATACTAGAGTTTAGTTTTTGAAGAACAAAGTGTAGTTTTTAATGTTGTCATTTCATGTACCATGTAATGTATTGAAACACTTTTACAAAATTTTAAGTGAGGTGAAATGCAAAAAAATACAATTGTCTCATTTGTTAATTCCATTTATGGTAGAGTAAAAATGGGTTGCTAACGTTCTTCTGCAAATAAGTGTAATTACGGCAATAACCAATCTATATGTATTTTTTAAAAATATTTTTATCCCTTTAAAAAAAAAACTTTTTTCAGAAAAAAAATTTGTTGCTTTTTCTCTTCATATTCTGACATACAGAATTTTCTTTTCCTTGGTGCACTGTGTGAGGATTTGTTTTTTTTAGTGGAAGCCAGAGCTTTTATCTACTATTATGGGGTGTGTGGTATAAGGGGTGATGCCGTATTGACCAGCTGCTGTTCAGGACACTGGGAACGTTGAACTGGCATCCTCCCCCTTGTCTCCCTCCTTCTTCACAACTGCCAGGCCTTTGATGACCATGTGGCCTTAAGAAGTGCTTTGTTCGAATGACCATAAAGTTAAGACAGTGACAGGGGGAAGTTAATTACACCCTGCCAGGGATGTGTGACACCTCAGATGGTTTCTACAGACTCCCTGGCTTCAAATATTTTCATTAAGGGAAAATCTCTTAACAAGGGTTATTAGGCGTGTGAAAGTCCTAGCCCAATATCAATTATATATTTGGAATCGAGCAGGCCAGCCAATTAAAACACATCTATACACAATGAGATACAGGCCCCATATCACCCCAAAACAGAGTATCCACATACCTGGTTATAATATACGTGTTTATATTGCGGAATAGATAAAATCATGACCAAAAATATGCCAGGCAGATGTTCCTGATTGGAGTACCTACTGTGGAGATTTTGTCAAAATAGGGAATTATGGTTTTTCCAGGTAATTACGCCTATGCCCGTCACCCCTCCCTGAATTACCTCAGAGAGGGCGGTAGGGATGTTCTGGGGAAATCTTTAAAAACCAGGGGCTCACAGAGACCTAGTTATCATATATTTTTTTGGAGAGACAAAGTTGTCAGATTTCAGAGATACACTACTGTGTAAGGCTTTCCCATTTGCTTCAGTGACTCCGTACGAACAGAACCCTGGGCTGCTTATCCCAAATCTGGTATCTTTCTTTATTTTCTCCTTACTTTATAATACTGCCTGTTGTGTATGCCTGTAAACCTTATCTCCATTGTAACATCCTTTTCTGTATATTTTTGTATACATATAGATATTTAGTACCATTAGTCTTTTTTAGAATAAATCTGCAATTTATTAGTCAAGCCTTGTCTGTTTTAAAATGAATCATACTTCAAAAATAGTGTTCATAATTCATAGTCGGGGCCCCAGTCACCTGTAATATAAAAGCTAGTGAGTGTATGCGGGAATTGTAGAGCGCTACAGATGTTAGACCGACCCAGGGGTGATTTGAGCTTTTGTTTTGCATGCATGCAGAAGCCTAGGAAAGCTGGATACAAATCCGCCTGTATTCTAATGACTCCGCATTTGCAAATCCACTAGAGTTATCGATTAAGGCTCTGCCATGACACGTGGTCATAGTGCCAAGTTTGCTCGAAATAGTCAATCCATGACAAACCGGTGACAGAGGCGGGATCAGCCGGGGTGCGTACTCTCTCTCCTTGGAAGTAATTATTATATATATATAATTTCAAACTTATAATTGGCAGTGTTTAGCAATCAGTCAGTTAAGACCTACATGACAGATATAAATTTTGTGTGTTCTTTACACATTCGTCTATGCGTCAAATAGAGGTATACCTACACATAAACGTATAAATACATACACACAGGAATTATATAAATATGTATGTATGTGTATATATATATATATATATATATATATATATATATATATATATATATTAGGGCTCTTGCAGCCGAGCGTAGTTTTCTACAGAACACGCTTCTAATAGGAACCAATAGGTTCCTATAGAAGCGTTCACATGGAGGATTGTTAGGTGCGCAAAACTCCACGTATCTAACAACGATGACATGCGTGTGCAAACTCCCATGTTGGCTCTTAGACGTCCTATCTTTGCTGCGTGCTTTCCATAGTAGTATGTGAACGGGCTGCTTCATGGAGCTTTAAGTAGCCCGTTCATGCTATCTTCACAGCGCGGTTAGCAGCGAGCTTTTCTCGAGGCTAGCAGTATTGACAACTACGCTCATCTGCATGAGCCCTTAGAGAAAGCAATGTAGAAAAAAGATACAAAGGCCAGATGGCATATAAGAGAACATTAACAGAACATTAGGGCTTCTCTCACAGCAGCAATTCTGCTAGCAGATCCTACATATGTGAAGGCAGCCTTAGAGGTAAATTCTGGTAATTGTTCCTTCTTTTATTACAGGTGATTCTCTCGGTTATCACAAGAATCGACCTTTCACAACCAAAGACAGAGATAACGATGCTTCTTCAGGTAATTGTGCAACATCGTATAAGGGTGCCTGGTGGTATGGAGACTGTCATTACTCCAATCTGAATGGACAGTATCTGAGAGGATCACACAGCACGGATGCAGATGGAGTTAATTGGAAAACTGGGAAAGGACAGAAGTATTCCTATAAAATAACAGAAATGAAGTTCAGGCCAATTTAATATGTACAGTATTGTTATGCTTGTGTTAATATAACCCTACAGAATCAAGTAATTGACTGTGTAACTTATCCCATATATTATAGATACAGATCATAGGTATTAGTTTATCTTGATGCCACTGGAAGCTAGACGTTTGACAGGGAGAACGCCCCTGTCACACCCCCAGCTCCCGATAGGGTCAATAAACTAAGGTCTTCGCCGCACAGTGTGCATTGTAGACTTGCTGCCCTGCTGCCTTAGGCTGACGGTGGCTTCAATGTTACCGGTCTAAGCTGGGACCATAAACATGTCATAATGTACGCCTAAAAACAGAATTAACCGTCAGGCAAAAGAAGCAGGGCAGCCAGCCATCAATACAAACGCTGCAGCGATGACTGTGAGCGGAGCGGCCGTCCCCGGCTTCCTGACGTCCAATGCCTGACTGCAGAGTTGGGGAAGCCAATACAGCAGCTCTGTTCCATGAGCGTCGCTCACCACTTCATCCTCCATTTTGCCGCTGGCCGCGCATTGGTTCTGCCGGCGGGACGGCCTACCAGCCACCGGCTGCATTCTCTGCTTCCTGATGGCCGATTCACTGCCAACACCGCTGCAAAGGTATATGCTACCCATGCATGTGCTTCTCCACCAGCCGGGTAACAGCCCCCTTACTGGTGCGTCCCTCGAGCCACCGCTGCCTGGGTTTTCCCTGTGGTCCGCTCCCACACACATGTGGT
Source organism: Eleutherodactylus coqui (assembly GCF_035609145.1). Taxonomy (NCBI): domain Eukaryota; kingdom Metazoa; phylum Chordata; class Amphibia; order Anura; family Eleutherodactylidae; genus Eleutherodactylus; species Eleutherodactylus coqui. The sequence continues at coordinate 179,521,971 of NC_089839.1, read as the reverse complement.
GTTTCATAGCCCCCTCACTGCTGCGTCCCTCGAGCCGCCGCCACTGCCTGGGTTTTCCCTATGGCTCGCTCCGACGCACATGTGCTGCTCCACCGTCGGGACAGCCGTGTCTCCTATGTCCATCCCGTCATCCTCTTGAACTGCTTAGTGGCCTTCCAGGACCTACAGGCCAAGCTAATAAGCAGCGAATCAATGACAGGGGGCGTCACCCCACTGTCAATCTTGACTCTACCAGGACTTCCTGGTGGCGTCAAGATACACTAATGCCCTGATCATATTTATTAAGGCTGAGTTCATTTTGTGGCTGATGTCCATGAATTTTACCAGCAATTGGCTGCATATTAACAAAGGTTATCCTAATTACTGAAGTGTTTATGAAGTAAAGGGTCTTGTCTTTCTTTATGATGTGCTAAAATTCATGGGGTGATCCTTTATATGGCACATTTATATATGTAACTTCATGTCTAATGTATAACCTCATACAATAAATAATTTCTACCACATTGTCCTCTATTTTTTGGACCATCAAGTAATCTTAATCTTTTATACATAAAACAGATCATCTCCATGTTGAACTCCCTAACCTAGATGATGGGAAATCATGATTGAATTAATAACACTATAAGCAAAGGATGTCCATTTTGATCACTGCTATAGGCACCCTCTCTTCTATGTACACCACTGACTAAAGAACAAGGACAACTACTGGTAGCACTCCAGATAATTAGATCCATTAAATTAAAACCATAACTGTTTACAAATTTTGAATCTAAACCTCGCTGGTCAATATATAATGAACTAACTATGGGGTTGGACTGGCCACCTATAGAAATTAGGAGCTATAGCAAGGACCATGAGATCTTCAGTATGGATGGAGTGTTATGTAATTGTGCAGCAGTAAGCAGGTGGGGGCATTAAGATGCAGCAAAGCAAGCTTTTTTACCATGTACATATATTATCACTCCATATGATGGCACTCGACTTGTAACATTGCAAACAGTCCTCAACAGGCTGTATGGCCACATGGGAGGATTTTATATACTGGCTGAAACACTGACCACTCTCTTAGATCCCATGTAGTCCCAAGGGAACTTCCTGGATACAGAGGCAAGGTTCTGCAGCTCAACAGCATGCTACATAACGTATGATACACCTCCACAGCTACTTCGTACCTTACAAGCCCCACTACTAGTCTTACTGCACGGCTGCAATCTGCACTTCAGTCTCAGTTCCTCGTTCCACTTATGAGGAAGCGCAAGGTAAACTTGACCCATTCCTCCGAGCAGACTCTCCACTCTGGACTTGTCTCACTGCTGTGTCGCTGTGGATGTTTATCTTTCATTGTCATCTAGTCAGCTGTCATCTGCACCTCTCACTCAGGTCAAGTGGGGAGCGTGACTTCTTCTCCTCCCATGTGCTTACACTCATATAATTATATAATCGAAAGGGACTTTCAGGGTCATCTGGTCCAACCCTCTGCTTAATGCAGAATTCACTAAATTATCCCAGACAGATGTTTGTCCAGCCCCTGTTTGAAGGAGAATTCACCATGTCTCGTGTTATTCTGTTCTATTGTCAACAAGTTTTTTCTAATATCTAATCTCTGTGTCCTTCCTTACAGTTTCATCCCATTGCTTCCAGTCTTTCCTTGTGCAAATAAGAATAGAGCGGACCCCTCTAGACTCTAACAGCCCTTCAGATACTTGTAGACTGCTTAAGTATTGTTAGCACAAATATTTGCTAATTGGTATGTTTTTAGGTATCCAAATTGTTTATATTCGACCTTGAAGAAGCTTACAAATCACACACACACATTGGATGTGATTGGAAGCCATCTGTTTATTCCATTAACAAACAGAAGTATATATACAAAGACATTTGCAACAAGGCTAGAGCACGCATCACCTGTAATAATTATAATTTATTATAATTCATAGCTCATTGATTAGTAAAACTTAACAACAACAGTGATTTCTTAGTTGTCAGGCAAGACTTCTCTCAGTTTGAATGGAATTAGGTCTCATGAAACCTCTGTATAATGGCCTTCTAATGAAGAACAGGCACTGATAGTACCAAGGTTGTGTAGTCTGGTTCACTTGTCTCAAAGTACTGAACAGTACAGACTGTACTGACCAAGCAAGGTTGTACTGGATGTACATCTGCAAAGTTCCTGTAAGGGAAAATGTCAACAATATGATTTGACAGGCTAATGCATAGAAGATGGATACATAATGCAAAATGGATACACATTTATTACTCTAACAGTCTCCTCTCAGCCTTCTTTTTTGCATGCTAAGCATTCTATCTCATTTGATTTAGACATTATGCTTCTTTTAATACATCCCAGAATTGTGTTTGTCTTTTTGGCTGCTGCATCACACTGTTGACTCAAGCTCAGTCTGTGATCTATTAATATACCCAAGTCTTTTTCACATGTACTGCTTCTTAGCCCTGTTCCCCCCATTCTGTATGTGCTTTTTCATGATTGGTGCAGCCAGACCCAATTTCACTGGATCTGGATGCATCAATCATCTGCAGGATCCTACTTACCACCTTCACCTGTGCACATGCCCTTATTGGTCACTGATGAGCCTTTTTGCTAACTCAACCCCCTTTGGCCCTGGTTGTAAGCTCATGTACTTCACCTGCTGCACCAGCTGATACTTCCAACCTTTACTCATAGACTCCTCTGGCCATTATTCACCCCCCAATATCTTAATGGCTTTGATTATCGCAGCAGGTCTTTTCTGTATACCCTTCACTTGGGTCCCTATGTTTAGCATATGGGGGTAGCCTAAATCACACTTGGACCTAATGGGGCTGGATCTTCAGGTGATATGCTAGCAGTGTTACTACCTGCATCACTAAAGGCTTCGTGGCTTCATATGGTGTGAACAAGCAGCCATCGCTGATCATTTCTTCAGTGGAGAAGCATAGAGACCCATTCCTTTTTTTATGACTAGACCCTACTAAATTGATGTTTTCTGAAACTTTAAGGGATGTATTTTTCTCAGGGGAAACTCTGTTGTGGATTTTGCTAGAACGCTGTGGCAAAATCCAAAAGGAACCCATTGTACAATCTGTATGCATTATACAGGAGAGGGGGTAAATGCATATTCACTGGGACCCTGACTGATGTGGTACTCCTGACCAAACTACTGCAGTGAGGAGGATTGTTTGGGACTGATGGAAGTCATTGTGGCTATTGGAAACAGCTAAACACACTATGGTAAGGAATAATGCGGGTCTTGGGACCCCCATTAGAGTGGTTCTAGTTTCCCTGTGGATCACCTATTCCTTCAGAATTAAGATGCCAAAATCAGATAATTTTCCCAGGAAGCCACGTGTGGCTAGACAGTTGTACTACAGTGGAAATGTAGTATTACGTGGTGGATATTCAGAAGAATGGCTGACCATGTACTATAATACATGCAGAGCTCAAGTCTAGCAGAGCGGATCTCTGTTCTGGCTCATATGATATCCAGATGTCTTTAAATTGTACCTGAGCTTTCAACAAGATTTCTGCCAGTAGTTCATGTCCTGGCTTCCTCGATCTTACTTGCCATGCTGCATTGCACAGTCTCTGTGCCATTCAGTAGTGAGGCAGTATCTGAATCGGGCATTCAGAGACATTTTGTCAAAATGGTTTGTAAACCCAGTGAAAATTGTGTGTGTATTGTGTGCATACACATTAACACACACCACATGCTGTAACAGCAACAAAGGCAGAGCAGAGACCATGGAGCTCATTCTCACAGTGTCTGCAGATCTGTTAGCCTACAGCTTGGGATAATATGGGTGTAGCCTGTGAAGATAGCCCCTCCCCTGTTATGTAAACATCCCTTTGTCCTTGTTACTATGGAAGATCCATACATAACAACAGAGTGGATTGCAGAAAATCTGGAAGAGAGACACCTAATTGCAACCACTTCAAATGTGATTTACAGTGGTAAATCAGCAGCATTTTAAATTTAAATGTAACACAGAAATGATGAGATTAACGAGCAAATACATTGTCTGATAAGTTAGTGCCCTTTTTAAGAACAGATATAAATTGCTAAAAAGAAGAGTGCTTATCATTTAAAACAAAAATGATTTGAATGGTTTATTTTTTTTTCTCTGAAAACATGAAATTGGAGCAGGAAATATGCAGAAAACAGCGTGGCAAATTTTCTAATAAAATTGCACCTAGACCTTACAAAATGTGCAATTCTGGTGCAAAATGTGGCATCAAACTTTAGACCTACTTATGAAGCAAATACACTAATAAGTATAATTCACTGTGCTCAACAACAGAGTATGGCTTATTGGAAAGCATAAGGCTTAGCAGGAAAGGGCATGGTTTAACCATGACAACACGTGCCAGGATTTTGTAGCTGTCATTGTGATGGTCTGGGCACCGATAGAGAAGAAAAGGAAGAGAAAATGACACCAATTAGAGAAGATGTCACTTGTGATCCCTGAAGGTAACTGCACTGTGATCAATGTCACTGAATATATAGTATATCCTAAATAATAGTTACTATTATATGAAGGGCTCACTAGCAATCAATATTACTGTGAGGAACTACAAAGCCGTGGCTTAGTATAAAAGGGGCAAAGCGTACAAATTCACCATGTACAAGCTTATACCACTAGCAGGGCTTAAGATTGAAGGCAGGACATAGAGGGGTTCCATCGTAATCAACTGCTTCATACTGTGGACAGCCTTATTTTGATCCTACAGTCATGGTCCTGTGGCGACAGAGTCCACCGCTTTACCAGATGATGTCAACTGCAACAATTACCAATTCACAGTCTGGGACAAGATGGGTGAACTGATGTGAGACATGCAGGAGGAGGGGGAGTCTCCCTCCCTACTATAGCACTGGGTAAGAGAGTGACAGGGTCCAGGAGGAAGAGATGCAGCAACAGGCATGATGCCACTGGGTCACAGGAGTTTGTGTTTTGGTCGCTACATCAGCCCCTAAAAGTCACAGAACTGCGAGATAGATCGCTATGATTCTCCGCTCGTTGGATGTCGGGCTGCGCTTTAAATAATTAGCCTGTGGAAAGTGTTCACTGAGTTACCCACAGCTGAATTATTGCTGCAGACAACGCAGTGACATATGACCCGTATCACCTGTGGACAGGCAGCCTTACTGTTTTATAGGATCTGCAGTTACATATTTTGTCACTAGATGGAGATGTTCTCTAGAAAATCCTCATTAATGCAAAAAATGCAGTTGTGTCAGATCACAGCACCACATTGCATATAATCTATTAGCATGGAACTGCTTAAAGTATTAAGTCACAAATCATTACATTTTGTATTAACCCCCTGTAGATCTGACATTTTTCTGTTTCTTTTTATCTCTACTTTTTAAGATCCATCCCCTTTTTTTTTTCTCTTCACATAACTTCTATTTAATGTACCATAAAATGGTTCACTTTAAAAATATTTAAGTGGGGTAAGAAATGTGTTTTGTTGCTATATTCTGAAATCCATAGCTTTTTTATTTTTCTGTTGATGGTGATGCGCCGTTGCTAATTTTTTGTTAAGTATGCTGTAATTTTCATTGCTACTTTTTTTGGTACATACGATATTTTGTTCACTTTTTATTCAAATTTATTTGGCGCAACAAGGTGGTCAACTGCAATTCTGACATTCTGTATTTTTTTTTTTACAAACATCACTGTGTAGGCTATGTAATGTAATATTTTGACAGTTCAGAATCTTCCAGACATTTTTTTTCTTATATTTTCTTATTTGAAAAAAAATTAAAATTTTCTTTATACTTGTTGCCATGGCAACACATCTGCACTTCAAAATTGCATTGAAGGCAACTGATGGGTCACAGAAGGGGAAACAAAAAATTGTTGTATCCACTATGTGTGGGAGGAAAGTGTCCACCCCCCTCATTATCAAGAGGCAGTGTGAGTGGTTGTCTCATCGGTGTCCTGCACAGGTGTTATTGGCTCCTCCATTTGGTAGTCAGCTACCTGCATGGTGAGAGGATGCATCTATATGCACTCCTCACCCAGTAAGTAATGGCCGTTTTCTGTGATTGTTTTTAATTTTTTGTTTCCCCTTCTGTGACGCATTTATATTAGTGTAGGGACCCACTACAATGCAAGGAACCGTAAAGTGCTTACTGGGCTCATGTGTCTTGGCCAACATCCAACCAACGCCTTGCATTTATTATCTATCATTCACATGCAGTGTGGCTTTAAGACTCCAGGGGGAGCCCAGGGGGGCAGTACCAATGTGGTTCACTGTTTGAAATGCAGGGCAACCCGCCGAATTATCATGGCATCATTAATAGGTTGCTGGTCTGCATGGTGAACTACATATATCAGAATGGTCTGGCACCCTGTATCCACTATGTGTGGGAGTAAACGCCAAGCATCCACCCCTGTCATTATCAAGAGGCAGTGTGAGTGGTTGTCTCATCGGTGTCCTGCACAGGTGTTGTTGGCTCCTCCATTTGGTAGTCAGCTACCTGCATGGTGAGAGGATGCATCTATATGCACTCCTCAACCAGTAAGTAATGGCCGTTTTCTGTGATTGAAGGCAACTGATGTGGCACAACGAAAAAGGTTTGGTACAGTGTTAGCTAGTAGAGGAAAATATGATTGTTCTCAGTAAGAGAAATCAAGTAATCGTGTAGCTATGATGCCCTTTAATGGCTAACAAAATTAAATGATGTTATAGCGAGCTTTTGAACCTACACAGGGCTCTTCCCCAGGCTTATGGAATAGGTTTGATGGCACATGCATTTTTATATACATACAAATGAAGAAAGCACAGACATGGGTGTAATTAATTAGTACTTAAAACAATACCAGAATAGATTGAGTAAATACTTAATTAGTCCACTGATAAGAAAGTGAAAGTTTTATAGTCTCTATATTGATGTTAAGGTGTCACCAGACCACGTTGTGGTTTCTTCTCTAGGTTTCTCATATTCTCCACTGATGCCACAAGCCCCTTCCAAGGTTCATTCCACTTTTGACAATGTCAAATGTCATTATAAATTTGCACTTCCAAATTCTGCTGTGACATTTGGATTTCAAATTGCCCTTAAGTATAATAACTTGCATATGGTTTATGTTGTGTCTGTGACTAGAAAAATGCTCAGCCACAGGTAAATCGGTTTTTCTCTCTTTAATTGTGTGGCAATGAGATCTCATCCTTACTTAAGTTTTTGTCCGGTTTCTCCAGTATAAAGGCCTGTGGGGGGACATTTACTGCATAGGATCAGATACACAACATTGGACATGGAACATGTGAATGTCCCAGGGATGGTATAGTCCTGTTTTAACACACAGCACAGCACTGCTTTAACACACCTATGCTTGGGAGAAGCCACGGACCAGAGAGATGTTCATAAGGGCCCTTAAGAGCTGGTGGCTGAAGAAGTAGTGCATGATGATTGACCGACCAGACCCTTGGTGAAGCACTCTGCAGTGTATGAGAGGAGAGCGAATCTCCCTTCACCAAAATTGCCTCACATTTGGGGGTGATGTTGAAAATGGAGAGGACATCAACAGCTGGGTGAGGGGACTATGACTCCCGGGTCTGTGTAATGTAAAATCTATGGTCAGGCTGGGACCGATTGACTCACTGGGACTGTAATAGTGTTAGCGTAATGTATTTATGGTGCCATAGTTCGGATTAATGCAAGACCTTGTGTAGTTGGTGGGTTAGGATAATGTTATATTAATGTGTGATGCAGTTATGATGAAATGTGGAAGATATTATAATGTGCATACTACAGGTGTAATGGGGCAGCAAGATACGTGGATAGAAGAGTTTATGTAGAGTCGGACGTGACTTGGGAGTTAAGCCACGGTTATGGCATGATAACCTCTGGATATGGAGTGATGTCCTCAACATATTTTTAACGTTCCTTGTGTCCTATGGCTAAAATATGATGCAAGTAGCGGTTATGCCACTGCTATCATGGTATTATGTCATACTGCAGGAGCGATCAAACCATAGCTAGTTCTTGTCTTCTATAGAAACCACAAAAAAATGTAAAAATGAGTTTAAGGAGTTTAAATAATTACTTTAAAAAAAATTAAAGGTACATCATCGAGTTTTTTTTTAATCAATGTGTTTTTGTAAATTAAGACTTTTTGTAAACAGTTTTGATTAAAAATTTCTGCTTGTATTTTCTCCAATACCCTGCTGACTGGAAGACTGAAATCTTAGGAAAAAATGTACAGCTCCTCTTCTAGTCTGCTCCCCTTATTGTGAACATGCTTTCACTGCCTTTCCACTGCGCTATTACAGAAGGCTGTATAACAGTACTGGGGGATGGTGGAGGGGATCAGGAGGACAGAGAGCAGAAAAAGCTACTACTACAGAGGGCTGTTGTTCATTCTGGGTGGATTTTCTACTCTTATCAGCAGTGAGGAGGAAGGACCAGCAGCTACTTAAAGAGAAAATAGAGAGATAACTGTGTTGTGTTGAGAGGACATAGTTATACTCTTTTTCCTAAAACATGCTTTTAAATTCTTAAATTGTTCACTAAAAACATGAGTAGAGGTGCGATTTCTCTGTATTCGCTTAAATTGCCCATAGAGAATATTTGTTTTCCAATGTTTGACATTCACTGATGATATTTTAATTGTTTGGGACTGCAGTATGACTGATTTAAACATTTTTATTGAGATTCTAAAGGACAATACATAATGCTTAGATTTTACAGGTATCTTTGAACTGATTTAGAACTGTAAATTGTGGATGATACTATACAAACTAAGACAAAAAATCTTTGGCTTCCTTCCCATGAGCGTATATCCTTCGGCGTTTTCACGGTCGGCCGATATAAGCTACCATCTGGGGCATAGAAGCCTGTGAACAGGCGCACAAATCTACCATTTGTGTGCCCGTTCACATGGCATGGGCCCCGGCGCATATACGCTGAGGTCACCATGCCATCGCCTCTTCCCCTCACAGGCTAACCTCTGCTCTCCTCCCCGCTTGTTCTTTGCAATGGGAGGGGGCGGGATGGGGTGAAGCTAAGCCCTGTCTTGCCTCCTCCCATTGCTGGTTGCATCGCTCCTTGTCAATAGCCAGCAATGGGAGTAGACGAGATGGGGCGGCACTTAGCACTGCCCTGCCCTGCCCCCTCCTATTGCAAAGAACGAGCGGGGAGGAAAGCAGAGGGAGGGATCTCAGCAGCCACGCTACTAAACTCCCTTCCACCTCCATCCACTTTCATGGGCTCCCATAGGAGTAAAAACACGCTTTTGGGAAAGAGGTTATCCCATGAGGTTAATGGAGTCTTCATATAGGAATGTCTTGGTAGAAGACCACCCTGTGGGTAATACGAGGAATTCAATTACAGATGACCCCTCCTTTTTAAACCCTTTGCACTACGTGTTTTAATTTACAACATGAGCATGTGAAGAATATTTTAGCAAAACACTTGGACCCTTTTCTATGTTGCTAAATCCCAGAAAAACCTAGGGAAATTTTCAAGAGAAATAGGACATTTAAAAATATTTTAGCCCCTTCATGCTCCCGTATTACGACACATACTAATAATACCACTCCAAGTAATATTTCATCTAAGCTTCTTAGTGCTGCTCTTAAATGTGGGCTAAAGAATTGCAAGTGTTGCTCAAATATTCAACACGGGAGAAAAGAAATTCCTATCAGTATGGAGAAATATCCAATTAAATTAAAATATTTTCTAAACTGTAATTGTCTTTCGGCAGCTGAATCTTTTCTTCCGAGCGGGCAGGTACTCGCTAAGGGCAATGCTCGATCGAGTAATTGCCCTTAGCGAGTATGCTCGCTCATCTCTACTCGTAACCCAAGTTTTTGCTCTTAAATCAAAGCAAAAATTTAGGAGAGAGTTTGCTCTCAAGTCAAAAAGCTTGTATGCTGAGGCACTCTTAACCCTTTTCAGTCCAATTATTTTTTCTCATCCATTCTCCCCACCTCCAAATAAATTGGAGCTGATGAGAATGGATGAGAAAAAATACATTTCCCTGCACCCTCCTGAACTGTTCAGGAGTTCAGGAGGGTGCAGATGCTCACTGCACCGTGGTGGGCCTGTTTACCTGTCCGGCGTCTTCCGCATTCTCCCTTCTGCCTCTCGGCTTGGCGATCATGTGACCGCTGGGGTTAGGTGGCACGATAGAGCCCTATTGTTCTGTATGTGTGCATATGAAAAAGCTGTACATATGCAATCTCATTGCGCATGTGTGGCGTTTTATATGCATGTTGCTAGGAAACAATAAAAGAAAAGTAAAAAACAAAAATAAGAAATCAAGTAGCCAGTTCTTTGCAGCAAATTGAAAACAAGTAGCCAGCGATTTTTACGAAGTGTTTTACCATCTAGTTGTGTGAGCCTGGCCTAAAGAGGACAGAAGAGTCATTATAGGTCAATGTTTTATGTTATTGTTGTTAGCTGTTTAGTCGTTCACAACCCTTGGCGACCCTAAAGGCAAGCTCCCTCCATGTTGTTCAGTTTTGCACTGCTTCTTTCAGTTGTGTGATATCCAGTATCCGCTTTGACAATATCAGCCATCAAGTTCTTTGTCGGCCGCGTCTTTTTTTGCTACTGATCTGTCCAAGCATTATAGATTTTTTTTAGCGACTCTGCTCACATTACATGGCCAGAATCCGTGAGTCTGAGTCTGGTCATCTTGCCCTCCAGTGATATAACGGGTCTTAAAGGGGTTGTCTCGCGAAATCAAGTGGGGTTATACACTTCTGTATGGCCATATTAATGCACTTTGTAATATACATCGTGCATTAAATATGAGCCATACAGAAGTTATTCACTTACCTGCTCCGTTGCTAGCGTCCTCATCTCCATGGTTCCGTCTAAATTCGCTGGCGGCTTGCTTTTTTAGACGCGCTTGCGCAGTCCGGTCTTCTGCTCTGAGCACGAGCCGCTTCAGTGTGCTCGCCGCTACAGCTCTTCTGCGCATGCGCAGAAGAGCTGTATCTTCTCGGGAGCGCGCTGGAGCGGCCATTCTGCTACCATCCTCTCTTAGAGGAAGGTGCAGAGCCGCCCGGCCGCCCAGCAGAGCCGCCCAGCAGAGCCGCCCAGCCCAGCCGCCCAGCCCAGCCGCCCAGGTAAGTGATGGGTGACGGACTGATGGGGGTGACGCGTGACGGACTGCCGCTGTGGCCCGGAGCCTACAGCTGTGGCCCCGGGGCCTACCGCTGTGGCCCCGGAGCCTGCCGCTGGGCCCGGAGCCTACCGCTGGGCCCCGGGGCCTACCGCTGTGGGCCCGGAGCCTACCGCTGGTCCCCGGGGCCTACCGCTGTGGCCCCGGAGCCTACCGCTGGGCCCCAGGGCCTACCGCTTTGGCCCCGGAGCCTACCGCTTTGGCCCCGGAGCCTACCGCTGGGGAGCCGGGGCCTACCGCTGGGGAGCCGGGGCCTACCGCTGGGGAGCCGGGGCCTACCGCTGGGGAGCCGGGGCGTAGCGCTGGGGAGGCAGGGCGTAGCGCTGGGGAGCCGGGGCGTAGCGCTGGGGAGCCAGGGCTAGCGCGGGGAAGTCGGGGCTAGCGCGGGGGAGCCGGGGCCTAGCGCCGGTTACCTGCTGCCTGGCGGTGGGTGACTGGTCGGCCGCGTTCAATCCCGGGGTCCGGTCGGCGGCTGCGGGGCGTCTGGTTGTCAGGGAGACACAGCTGGTAGCGTCTCGGGAGCGAGCACGTCGGGCTACAGCAGACGGAAAAGAGCCGGCGGCCATCTTGGGTAAACTTTTTATAAGTTGCTGAAACGCTGGAACTGTAAGTAGAAACCGGCTAGAAAAGTCATTTACATGGGTGATTAGTAATGTATGCTTAATAAGGGGGACTGGGCAAAAAAAAAAATTCACTGCTTCCGCGAGACAACCCCTTTAAGCAATTCAGGACTTCTCTGTTTGTTACTCTTGCCATCCAGGGTATACCCAGCAGCTTTCACCAGGACCACAGCTCCAACGTATCAGTCCTCCTATCAGCTTTTTTCTCAGTCCAACTTTCACATCCATACATGACTATGGGGAAAACGGGGGTTTGCACTACCCTGCGTTTAGTTGGTATACCGATATCCCTACTTTTCCAGATTTTGTCCAGCTTTTGCATTACACTTCACCCCAATGCTATCCTACATTATCTCTGGCATAGATTCTCCAGCCTGGTCAATTATTGAACTAAGGAAGATGAAGTCTAGCACGCATTCCATGACCTCATTGTCGATTTTGATTTGAATTTGACCATTTTTTGCAGTCATCATAATTTTTGTCTTTAAATTCAGGTAGAGGCCCATTTTTTCACTTTCACTTTTAATCTTACAAATCAGCTGCTTCAGACCTGCTTCTGTTTCTGCAAGCAGAATTGTGTCATCTGCATAACAGATGTTATTTGCCTCCTATTTTTACCCCGGTTTCCAATTTGCCTGGGTCCATTTTCCGCATGATCACTTCTGCACTTTATTTTATTAGAGGAAATAAATATTTGGAGACAATAAGCACATCAGGTCTTCTTCACCTGTTATATACAGAATATGAAAATACAAGCTCCGCTGCTATATGGGCTAAGTTTACTTGTTATGCTCACAGATAAGCAGATTTGACTTTTTTTATAACATGACTATCTGTAAAATTGGGCAATGTCCCTCTCCATAAACTTGAATGGAGCCGTTGGCTACTTCCAGTCCCACCTTGGAAGTGAACAGCAAATGTTCCTCGGAAACATAAGACAGGTCTGCAAAGTACCATTTTTTAAGAGCTGTTTTGGTTATTCCACGTAATCTTTATATTTTTTAGTACGCTAAATCCGAAAATGACCTCTGTTTTGTCATAGGACATCACATTTCCTGACAATTCAGTTATCTATGTTAAATAAAGCAATACCTCAAAATAGATGAAAATAGACATAAAATTAATTTTTAATTACAAATTTTACATGAAAATCATTTTTGAACTGAAATGAGCTCACTAAAACACACAAATTGTTTCTTCTTCTCTGTGAAGCTCCTCTTGGTACATTTGCGCTTGTAAGTAGCATCTGGAATGTCTCTCTGAAGCATCCAATAGTAGTCTGCCATCATTGTAATGCTCCATTTTCCCTGGTATCTTCTTTCCATCTCTTTATGACCTGGTGGAATTGTTCACCTTGTTCTTCACTCACAGCTCCCATGTTTTCAGGAAAGTAGTCAAAATGGGATTGGAGGAAATGCACTTTCAAACTCATCAGGCAACCTAAAGCTTGAAATTCTTGAAACGATCTTTTTGTAGTCAGGATCTTTCTATTGCCTAAAAATTTCTCTACGACCTTTTTAAATGCAATCCACCCTTCTTTTTTAAGTATATATTTAAGTTTACGAAGAACCAATTCCAAGTTCTTGTATGTTTCCTTCAAGTGTTTGGAATGACCTACAGGGATGGAAGTGTAAAAAAACTCTGTTGTGAAGAAAAACTGCTTTGAGACTTCTTTTTGAAGAATCTATGAAAAGACACCATTGCATTGAATTATATTGGATTTGTAACACCCCAATACACTTACTATGCGTATGGCCAGAGGCCTAGTCCTTGTCACGTGACGCCACACTGTAATTGGACTCTCCAGATGATATGCCGCAGAAATAACGGAGACGAATCCAGTAAATTAGTAATCCAAGAGTGAGCAAATTTACTAATTGAGGTAATTGGCAATGAACACGGTGGATTACAGTACTTAGTGAAAATACAATTGTAATGATGACACTTCTTAACTTCAATGCTCTCTCTATAATATTTACTGTAGATTGAAAAACTAGACAATTTCCCCACAAGTAGATTTGACTGAGGAAATGATTTAGATGAACTAAAGCAGGAGGATAAGTGGCTGGAAGACTGATCACAGCTTTGACTTCAGCGGAAAGTTATGACTCACTGAAGTGGATCTCAGAGAGAGGCTTCTCTTCCTCTGCTGTGGGATGCCAAGGGACCGGGTATTAATTGTGTTCCCTTGGGGCAAAACGTGTTGCATTGCTCACTCTCACTGTCTGATGTCCTCCTCCTTTTTGACTCTGACGACTGAGTAACTGTTCTGTCTTCTTCTATTTATCACCTTTATCTTTCCTTCCTACACTTTCTAAACTCCTCCCCCTGCATAGGGACTAATAGAGCTGCTTCCTTGTCTTTGGGCTCTGCACCAGTAAAATTAAACGTGACTGTCAGGCAATGAAGGACCAGCTGACATCAGGGATGAGCTCATTGCTTAGAGCAGAGGGGGAGACACAGGGTCTGTCCCACTGACAGCACCTTAGGTATCCAAGGATGGCATACAGACAGGTAAGACAGGACAGTGTGCTGTGTGTGTTTTGTAGTGCCTGCTGGGACAATACAGATTTTGAATCAACCCATCAAACCTTCGACATCGATGCAATAAACCAACTTGTCTTCCTGTGCAAAGTAAGGAACAACTCCTTTTCATGGGGAATGGCTGTGATTGGCTGACGCCGCGTGAGTTAGCCAATCACAGCATTAGCTTTCTAGAGGCGGGGATTTCAAACCCTGCATCCAGAAAGCAATGCTCTGTCGGGGACGAGCAGGGAGCGACAGTCTGCAGCAGCACCGCAGAATGCCGGGGAGGTGAGTACTGCTTTTCTTTTTTTTTACACCGTGTTCCTGGCGTATAAGGCGATAGTTGGGGGGTCTTCTTATACGCATAGTCACCTTATATGCTGGAATATACGGTAGTTAAAAACCATAAGATAAAAAAAAAATTACCAAAAATTGAGAAAATTTACTACATTTGAAGAGAATTTTGCAGCCTGTGGTAAATTCTGACGTCTATGATTTTTCTTAGTTTTTCTTTCAGCACACCAAAATACATGGAAATGGGTTGAAAATAATCAAACAGATTTTTAGTCGAAGATCTATGTAATGGAACCAATGCAAGTAGAAAGCATTTTTTTTTTTTTTTAAGAAAAACAATTGAATTCCATGGGAAAAGGGAAATGTTTATTTCAGTTTTATGTTTAATTCTTTTATTCATTTTAAAGTTATAACATAACAAATACAGAATTGAAAAGTAATAATTACAATTAACTGTAGCAGTGTCACCGAAGGACCAGCTGTTTATACTCAGGATAGGACTGCGAGCTGGGGATGAAAGTCCGTATAGTCCAAGCGATGCTCAGCTTGTATATGAATTCAAGTTCGGTGTTGAGATCCCTTCTGGAGTTTTTACTTAACTTTTTAGATCAGAGGGACTCTGTGTTACAAGGGTTTTTTAGAAAATGGCTGCAAATACCCACAACCTCTTGCATTCCATTTAGCAGCTCTCTCCGCTAGGCTATTGAGGACTTGAACAGTTCTCTTGCTCAAAACCTAGCCTTGTTCTGTATTTTCCAGTTACCTAGTTCCTGCCTCCTGGTCTTGACCCTGCCCCTGTTCCAGATTGCACTTCTTACATAAACCTAGCCCTTTGTACATGTAGATTGAGCTTCGAGACTGTAATCAAACTCCACTGCTACCTGCTCCTCTGCTACTACAACCGTGACCACCTGCTAATGACCCGGTTTACACTTGACTAGAATTCCTGCCTTAATCTCTGTACTGCAACCGTGATTACCTGCTAACGACCTGGCTTCCTCCCTACTACTCTCCAGTCTGGTTTGTCTACTACACCTGGGCTACAATCCAGCGCCGGAAAGACTTTTAAAAAATAATCATGCCCAAAAATGGAGTCCATAGTGACCACAGTCAGGAACAAGTCATAGAACTTCAGGAATTTTGTACCTCCTACCAAGAGAAGGTTCGTGCTATGCAACGGGAGATCGAAGGGCTACAGAGGCAGGTCTTGGAGATCCACAACTCTGCACCAGATGTCCGAATACCACTGACAGCGAAATTTGCAGGTGACCATTGTCAATGTCGGGTTTCTTAAACCAATGCCGGATTTATTTCTAAATGCAGCCCACATTGTTTACCAGTGACCGGAAAAAGGTATTTTTTTTATTATTAACCTCCTCACTGATGAGGCGCTTGCCTGGGCCTCCCCATACATAGAGACCAAACTGCTGTGCCACGGCTGAAGGGAGCCTGCATGACCAATGACAAGGGCGATGTTCCTTCGTAGAATATACAGCAGAATTTTGTTGCTGCGCCAATAATGCCACATGGAATCCTGCTGCATAACAGAGTCAATTTTGCCGGGGATTATCTGAGTGGGTAAAAGACAAACTTGCCAGAGTGGAGATTCACAATACCCTGGAGGACTTCATCCAGTTATGGATCCAGATTGACCAGAGACTTTCCCAGCGGCGAAGGGAGAA
The DNA here is from genome assembly GCF_035609145.1 of Eleutherodactylus coqui. Lineage (NCBI taxonomy): Eukaryota > Metazoa > Chordata > Amphibia > Anura > Eleutherodactylidae > Eleutherodactylus > Eleutherodactylus coqui. The sequence continues at coordinate 179,505,710 of NC_089839.1, read as the reverse complement.
ATTGCGGGGTTCAGGCACCAGCACTCCGTACTCTTTTAGGCCGCCTGCAGACGAGCGGGTCGGATCCGGCAGCGAGAATTCTCGCCGCGCGATGCGACCCGAGCGCCTGCAGGGACGAGCGCGTACTCACCCGCGCCTGGCGGCCCCGTCTCTTTCATGTGCCGGCTGCCGTGCAGCCGGCGCATGCGCAGACCGGAGCCGGCGGCCGGGTGAGTGCGTGCCCCGCAGAAAATTAGGACATGCCGCGGTTTGTTTGCCGCGCGATATTTCGCACGGCCAAACCGCGGCCGTCTGCATAGGAGTGCGTATTGTAATGCACTCCTATGCAGACTTTCAGCGGCGGGATTTCTGCTCGTGTGCAGGCGGCCTTAGTCAACCCATGTTTAGTCCCTAGTCAGGGACCGAAACCGCCCTTGAACTCATGCAGGTGGATGTCCTCTGTGGACCTCTCTCTATCATGGAAAAAGAAAGGTGCCCGGCTGAAAATCTGTGCCACTACTGTGGGAGTACGATACATTATGTCCTAAACTGTCCAAGCTAGCTCCAAAGGACTCTTGCCTTGGCCCACGCCAGGCCAATCGCCAATCCAGCCATCATGAAACAAGGGGATGCCATCCAACACACCTTTGTACCAATAATTCAGGGCGGTGTGGAAACCCTTTCCCCCACTCCACCATTTTATCCTCCCAATGGAGATTGTAACAGGCGATCAGAAGACATAGTGCTCAGCAATGTTGGACCCCGGGGCGGGCGGGGGGGGGGGGGCACACACACACGCTTCATGGACTTAAAATCGCTCGTGACAAAGACATTTCCAGTGATTCTTGGGATCCCCTGGCTTTCTACCCATAATCCCTCTATCAACTAGGAAACCAGGAACATTGCCTTCCCCTAAGAATACTGTAAGGAAAACTGCCAGATGGCACCATCCACCCCTAAACTAGTATAGGACCTCGAGGGTGAGCAGCAGGACTTAGAGTACACTACCGGATGTTCGAGGATGTTTGCAGTAAGCAGAAGGCTGACCAGCTGCCACCTCACCATCCGTATAACTGTCCTATTGAGCTACTCCCTGGATCTTCTATTCCCTTTGGGCATATCTTCAACCTTGCCCTGTCACTTAGCATGGTAGGGTGAGGAGGAAAGGCTAGTAGATTGTGGAGTGACTGGTACCCAACTTTCCAGGCACCGGAAAAGCGACCATGAGCCACAGCCACAACTCTACAGCAATCCACCTGGCCCTGCACTTATTAACAATTTGTCCCTCACTGGACAAGAGGAGAGAGGGGAAGGGATGATACCTATCGATTCCGCCTCTGGTCCTCAAACACTCTGCAGTATTGCAAGCTGGCAGTCGTTAGAATACAGGCTGAGTTGTATCCAGCTTTCCCACAATTCTGCACGCATGCAAAGTGGAAGCTCAAATCACTCCCTGATCCGTCTAACGAACTCCAGAGCTCTACAGTACGCATACAGCTGCCACTGCCAATTTCGTTACGGTAAATTGGAACCCAAATTATGACTTATGAATACAATCTTTAGAGAATATGGTTTCGTGTTAACACGGACGAGGCTCACTAATTAATTTAAAGTTTAACCCCTTCATGACATGGCCTATTTTGGCGTTGAGGACCAAGCGATTTTTTGGTATTTTTCCATCTCCATTTTTCAAAAGCCATAACTTTTCTATTTTTCCGTGGACGCGGCCGTATAAGGGCTTGTTTTTGCGTGGCGAACTGTAGTTTTTATCGATGCCAATTTTGGGTACATAGACTATATTGTAAAATTTTTTATTTTTTTTTTAATGATAGCAGAGAGAGAAAACGCATCAATTCTGCCATAGATTTTTTTTTTTTTTTTTTTACACACCGTTAATCATGCAGCATAAATGAGACTTTCCATTTTTTCTGCAGACCAGTACGGTTACAACGATACCAAAATTCTAACATTTTTTTTAGGTTTTCCCACTTTTCTGCAATAAAAACCCTTTTTTTTGGAAATCTTTTTTCTATTCTAAATTGCTGCATTCAAAGTCACGTAACTTTTTTATTTTTTGATGTACAGAGCTCTATGAGGGCTTATTTTTTGCGAGACGAGCTGTAGATTTTATTGGTACCATTTTGACGTACATACAACTTTTTTGATCACTTTTATTGCGTTTTTAGTGAGGCAAAATGCTAAAAATGAGCATTTTGCCTCAGTTTTTTAGCTTTTTTTTTAGCGTTTTTTTCGTTGCACAGTCAAAAGCATGTGCAACTTATTGTACGCATCGTTCTTTTTTTTACACTGTTTGTGTCCCTCTGAGGGACTTTAATCACTGCCCTGATGATCGCTGTCATAAGGCATACTGCTCTCCCATGCCTTATCGCTCATACAGCGATCTCAGGCATAGGCAATACAGGACGCCAGTGTCTGGCGTCCTGTTGCCATGGTGACAGGCCGGGCTCTCGCGATGACATCGCGAGTTCCGGCCGGAGACACAGAGGGAGCCGCGCTCCCACTGTGAACTCTTTCCCTGCCGCGATCTACTTAGATCGCGGCAGGGAAGGGGTTAACAGTGGCGGGCGCATCTCTGATGTCCCCCCGCTGCTGCAGCGAGACGCCGGCTGTGACTGACAGCCGGCTCCCGCTGCGGGATAGAGCTGGATAACATATGATCCAGCGCTATCTCCAGGACGTAAGTTTACGCCCTGTTGCGGGAAGTACCCCGCTCCCAGGACGTAAACTTACGCCCTGCAGCGGGAATGGGTTAATTCTCAAAGAAAAGAGCAGTGCTTATTTACAGAAAAAATACTAATACTAAAATGATGTTACAAGATAAATGGCAAGAGACTTACATATGATATGACAGACAGTAAAATAACAGGGATTAAAAGAAGAGTGTTACCATTCTTTGGCGTGGAGTAGCGCCAGAACTGCGGACCAGACCTCACGTATAGTGACCTCCAAGGGGCTGACCCCGAGCACACATCTGTGTGCGATTTTGAAACTCTCACTGTGGTAACTCCCATTTAGTTTCTGTCACGTAGCAGGGTAGGGCGAGGAGGAAAGGCTCATAGATTGTGGATTGACTGGTACCCAACTTTCCAGGCACCGGAAAAGCGACCATGAGCCACAGCCACAACTCTACAGCAATCCACCTGGCCCTGCATTTATTAACACTGGACAAGAGGAGAGAGGGGAAGGGACGATACCTATCGATTCCGCCTCTGGTCCTCAAACACTCTGCAGAATACAGGCTGAGTTGTATCCAGCTTTCCCACACTTCTGCACGCATGCGAAGTGGAAGCTCAAATCACCCCCCTGATCCGTCTAACGCACTCCAGAACTCTACAGTACGCATACAGCTGCGTACTGTAGAGCCCCAGTTCCTTCCAGCCCCAGCCTCTCTTTTCATCGCTCAGAAGTTGGGAGGTGCACACCGTGTGTTTCTACCCTTTAACCTCTTTATCCATTTAACAGAAATATAGTACTAACGCTAACCTCAGTGTGTGTATATATATATATATATATATCACCCCAGAAACAGTTTAGATGAGTGTATTATTTGCGAATTTTGCCCTCATAATATACGAGTGTCCCGCGCAGCCCAGGTCTGCTGACCCAAACTCACAACATTATACAGGCACACCCTAATTAGAATAGTTATACAAAGAACAATATTATCACCGCGCAATGACTAATACCGATTCTAAATGGGAGCTCTGCAAACTATACAAGTGATTACAGTATGGTTATATTTAGTGACTCACATGACTTACAGGTGACATCCTCTCTGGTGTTGTTTACTTTACCTGTCTATTCCATCCAGCCCAGACCACCATAAAGATTTCTTTCAGGCACGACTTAGTGCTACAAAGTTTGTAGCACAGACCTTTTTGGCTTCTCACTATTTCAGCAACTCATTAACTTTTCCCGGGGTGCCTTAGGCCCCTTTTACATGAGACAATTGTTGGAAGTGCCGGACATTTGTCCCAGCAATAATCACTCCGGCTATCCGCCTCCATTCACAGTAAACTGGCAGTTGTTCATAAATGAACGACTGTGTGTCTACTCGTGTCAATCATCATTTTGACTTTTATGCCTGCTGAAACTGAACAAAGAACGATAAGTGAACAAATTATCGTTTGTCGTTCAGTCACTGACAGTGTAGTGGCCCAGTACATACTATCCTGATCCCCTCCATAAATGTCATACATGTAATGTCTTATATTGGTGCACTGTGCAAAAGTGTCTTGTCATTCTGCTATGTGTATTGCACAGCTGCAGCAAATGAGGAGTTAAGTATTTGCATGAACCTGGGAGATGCTTGCAATATATCAATTTGTCTTGTCACATGGTGAGAGTGAGAATATAAACAGGAATGTGTGAGAGCAGAAAAGGAGTCCATTCTTCAGAGTTCTGAGAAATTCTTCTGGGTTTCTGAGAGTGCCAGCCACATGGGGGTACCTTCAAGCCTCATGTGGTGAAGAATGGAGGAAGAAGAGATGTTCCTTGAAACTGTATGTTCCAGAGATGAGAGAGGAGTGAGCCCCAATTGAAGAGAGAGAATGAGCAAGAAGCAGGTGCCACTTTCAAGGCCTAATGAGAGACCAAGGGAGGAGGTGAGCGATGGAAGCTGAGAGGGCGATGGGGAGATGGGGTCATTAGTGAGGATATAAAAGTCGCCTAGAATGAATGAGGGATGGGATTTTGCAGGGTAGGAAGTGGGGGAGCCAGGCAGCAAAGTGATCCAGAAACAAGCAGGGAAGACCTGGGGGTGGTAGATAACTTGTTAGGACCGGCAGCTCTCAGGGTCTCCGCGTCCGCACCACCGGTCCTATCACCCGAGCTGATCGGTTGTGGCGCAGGGGAGCTCCGGTCTTGGTGACCTCCCCGGGCCGTAGGGGGCCCGGACACTGGCTCCGGGCGCGTGCTCCTGGGCTCAGGGAGCGGCGCCTGGGTGGTCTGTTGCTGAAGATGCGGCGATGCAGTCCACGTTGCCATGACATCCTGACTAGCAGCATCTGCACTTGCTGCTGGATGTCTGGGATCTGCACTCTCTGCCTTTTGCCTGGGTCTGGCTGCTGGCAGGCTCCCTGGCCCAATCAGCTGCTGGGGCGGGAGTTCTGACAGCATTTAAACGTGCCTGTTTCTCTCCAGCATTGCCAGTGTATGTTTGTCTCCAGCCTACACCCACATTATTCTCATCTGATTTCCTGTTGTGACCCTCTGCTTTTGGACCTGACTTTGACCTTGCCTGATCCCTGGTACCGCATATTCTCCTGTTGCCGACCCGGACTTCCTGACTTGCCTCTGTGTCTGTTTGTCTCTGTATTTGTTTGTAAGTCTGACTCCCTGCCCCGCTTCCCTAGTGAGTATAGGGACTGTCGCCCAGTTGTCGCCCTGGGGCCTAGCCCAGGGGGACAAGTAGGTAGGGACAGGGGTTGCGGGTAGCTTTTAGGGACTTCCAGTACCCAAACCCCAGTACCCTGACATAACTGCTACTCACATGGACAGCGAACGGAAAAATCGCAGGGTATATATTTTGAATAATTGGAAAGTGAGTGAGGGTACTGGGGGGATGACCTGGAAGGTGCAGTGCAGAGAAAGAAGAACACCTACCCCTCCACCATGCATGTATTTTGGTCTTGGGGTATGGGAAAACTGCAGGCCACTGCAAGACAATGCAGCAGGGGAGGCCATGTCAGACTGCTGTATCCACGTTTCTATGAGAGCAAGCAGGTTTAGAGATTTAGCAGTGAAAAAGTTGTGGATGGTGGGGAGTTTGTTGCATGCTGACTGGCAGTTCCAGGGTGCACATTGAAACGACACAGGAGAGTATATATATGAACTAGTAGTTGGGCTTAAAGGCTGTCCCAGTGGAGCAGGTGGAGGATAATAGTTAGGAGCAATAAAGGGTGGACCAGGATTTGGAGAAATATCCCCCACTGTTAGTAGCAACAGGACAGTGAGGGTAAGCAGGTAGACTGCGCATGACAGCGTGCATGAAATACAACGTCAGTACAATTTCGCTGCCATAATAAAGTGAGTGAGAAGACTTATCGGTGGCCTTATAAGTCTCCTCACTCACCTCCTTGGTGCTCTCCGTAAGGAGAGATCTTACCCCTCCTGACCCATATCACAGACCTCTCACTATCCAAGCTGGATCCTACTGCCACTGATGAGGGGCAAAAACCCCAAAACAGCTGTCTGAGTATGGATTCTGCCTTGGTTTTCAATTCCTAATCATTGCTTTACAGACCTGTATAAAGGGCCAAGCATTGATTTGAAGGAATGCCGCCATCCAATGGGTGGCACTGCAGAGGTAATGTTCCATCTTCCTTATTTCCACAGCGGTAAAAGGCTACCTGACCCACATAGCGTTTTAAGCATATGGCCGTGTGAGCCCGGCCTAAGTCACTCTGATTAGGCTATCAGCAGTTAAATATCAAAGTGCTTCCAAGGCAGAGATATACATATTGGAGATACTGTGTATTTTACAAGTACTGAGATTTGTGGTAAAGGTTGGCTGTAATATGTTACTTAGGGTGCTTTCACACTTGCGATCGCAATATCGTGAGTTTTTTTAACGCACGTGTCAATAGGACTTTCTAATGTTAAAAATGCATCACATAAAAATCTCAAAGCACAAACTTGCAATTTTTGCGTGATGCAGTTTTAAATTAGAAAGTCTTATTGACATTCACATTAAAAAAGCGTAGCGATATGGCGATCGCAAGTGAGAAGGTACCTTAAATGTTCGTTCAATTTCTAGTTTCTGTTTTCACTAGCCTCCAGCCTCTGCCTTGTTTTTTCAGCACTGAACACCTCAGCCACCAAACACAATACCTGGCATGGTGTCTGGATACTGCAGAAAACTGGCATCACAAACAAGGACCACTATAACCACCATTACTTTATTTGTAGTATAACCAAGTAGGAGTCACAGTATAAAGCTGTCCCTCACTCTGGTGCAGCATCCGAGGAGTGGGCCCACAACCTAAGGGACATTGGGCTAGAGTTTGGGCCTTGTTACGGGGTTCTACCATCTCCCCCCCTGGGGGAAGCACAGGACCCATCCAAGGTGCCGCTGAGGGAAAATTGCACTGGGGTAACCCAATACAGGCTTTACCTTTAACAGTCCTTTGTCACGGATGATGCCATCATTCTGTCCTCTGCAGTGAATCCTTAAGATGACAATAAAGAATCCACGCACAACGTTTCAGAGCATAACCGGCAACGGTTGGTAGAGCTTGTGTTTGCTTGAAGTTTTTTAGCCTGGGTTCACACAGGGCGGATTAGCAGCGGTTTTGCCGCGGTTTGCCGTTGCATATCCGCATTGCGGCCATTCCGTCGCGGTTGCAGTGCAATGCAGTGCCAATGTGTTTGGCAAAAATCTCGTTCTCACAGGGCGTAAAATTTACCGCAGAGCCGCAGTGCGGATAAGCAACTGCGTCGCGGTTTTGAAAGATGCAGCATGTCCATTCTTTCGACTTTTCCGCAGCGGTTTTTTTTCCATAGGGCCCCATGGACGCAGCAAAAACCGCTATGAAAACCGCTTTTGCTTATTTTGTCGCGGTTTTCAAAGCGGTTCCGCAGCTGCTTGTCCGCATGACAAAGGAGGGGCAATAACAGGAAGTGGTTCTGCGGCCATTTTAGACGCTTGGCGCCATTTCAGCCTGGACTGCATGGAGAGAGGAAGCAGGAGCAGGAGCTCCGCCGGCAGCACCCCACCGAGCGGCACCAGACCCTCCCCAGCGGCACCAGTACACCAATTGGCAGCAGCACTATCACCACCACCGGTAGGCACTTCACTGACGCCCAGGGGAAAATATTGCCCAACAGGCGGGAAACTCCCAACCCCGTCAGTGGCGGGAAAAGCACCGCCAGCAGCGGCGGCACCACCACTACCCCCAGTGGGTCCACCACTAGCCCCAGCGGGTCCACCACAGCCTCACTACAACCCCCATTGCGACCACGCCCAGTGGCGGGAATAGCTGCGGCGGCACCACTAGCCCAAGCGGGCCCACCACTAGCCCCAGCGGGCCCACCACTACCCCCAGCGGGTCCACCACAGCCTCACTACAACCCCCATTGCGACCACGCTCAGTGGCGGGAAAAGCAGCGGCGGCACCACTAGCCCCAGCGGAGGCACCACTAGCCCCAGCGGGCCCACCACTACCCCCAGTGGGTCCACCACAGCCTCACTACAACCCCCATTGCGACCACGGCCAGTGGCGGGAAAAGCAGCGGAGGTACCACTAGCCCCAGCGGGCCCACCACTAGCCCCAGCGGGTCCACCACAGCCTCACTACAACCCCCATTGCGACCCCGCCCAGTGGCGGGAAAAGCAGCGGCGGCACCACTAGCCCCAGCGGAGGCACCACTAGCCCCAGCGGGCCCACCACTAGCCCCAGCGGGTCCACCACAGCCTCACTACAACCCCCATTGCGACCACGCCCAGTGGCGGGAAAAGCAGCGGCGGCACCACTAGCCCCAGCGGGCCCACCACTAGCCCCAGCGGGTCCACCACAGCCTCACTACAACCCCCATTGCGACCACGCCCAGTGGCGGGAAAAGCAGCAGCGGCACCACTAGCCCCAGCGGAGGCACCACTACAACCCCCAACGGGGCGAGCAACTGGCCCACCACAGCAGCACTACAACCCCCAACGGGGCGAGCAGCCTGTCCACCACAGCAGCACTACAACCCCCAACGGGGCGAGCAGCCTGTCCACCACAGCAGCACTACAACCCCCAACGGGGCGAGCAGCCTGTCCACCACAGCTACCACCACCGGCAGCAGCACTTTCAGCACCGCCATCGCAATCACCTCTAGCAGCATCGGGAACCTCTGCTAAAAAAGGTAAGTAACTACTTCACCACATTATGCATTGAAGGCAACACGCGTCCAGCTCCACCCACTCCACCTTCTTGTGCTCTCTCTTCGCAGCTTTATGCCCTTTTGCGCGGCTTTTTTGGCCATTGCCACCAGCGGTATTCGCTCGTTAGCTCACTTGCTTTACTCAACTGTTGCATGGTGTACCTTTCCAAGGGTCACGCTCGGTGTAACATCGGTCATTTCCAACATTGTATGGCCCCCACACCCGGTTGCATGGCATTTTTTGGCACGGCCGAGGACACGCGTTTAGTCCAATTTTTGCATAGCCGCCCCACATTTTTTCTTACCATTTTTCCTTTTACATAGTTGTTCTCACTTTGGCCTGTCACTTTTTTGCAGATGTGATTGTAAGCGATATTTTTGGCGACTTGCAATTGTGCGCTAGTGGGCCAACATGTGTATATGATGAATGTTAACTGTTTCTTATTGCTCACAGGACTACCTACATTTTCTGAAGTCGCCGAGTGCATTCCGTTTGCAACGTCAAGCCACTTTCCGGAAAATGGCCTGGTATCAACGAATGGGGATCAACGTCATCAGGATGATAACCTTGGTGAGTGTAGTCTCCGCTGACACAACCATATCCACCCCCCTCGGAATGCAATTCAACTGGTTTTTCCACCCCCCCCCCCCCCCCTGCAGGTTGAAAGTAGGCCGGAGATTTGGGACCCAGCCGAGCCGGGCTACAGTGACCGTGACTTAAAGGCGGACGCCTGGAATGCGGTCTGCACTGGGATGTATCCCGATTGGGACTCTGCTACAGCTGCCACCCAAAGTGAAATCCGTAAGTTTACAGTATTGGTTGTAACGCTTTGGTGTTTCTTTCTTCCATGTATTTAGAACTGTACTGCATCTAACCACACTGTTTATTGCAGCATGCGGTGGATTCCATAATTTGACATTCTGCTTTTAACCATGTTTTATTATATTGCAGTTAAAGACATCAAGAATCGCTGGAGGTCAGTTCGGGACCGCTACAAGAAACACGAGAAAGAGTGTGAAAAAAGCGGCATGTCCCCGTCTCAGAAAAAGTGTCCAAACCAGGAAATACTGCATTTCCTCAGAACAAGTCGAGCATTGCGTCCGTAAGTGCTGTATTTTAGGCGAGTTTTTATAGCTCAGCTTCACTGTTGTTGCATTTTGATGTTCTATGTCTCTAACGATACTCTTGTTTCGTCCACAGATCCAGCGGGAACGTCACGGCCGACCCTCCCACGGTCGAAACCGCTACAGCCGACACAGAAGGGCAGGAACAGGAGTCACGGGATGATGATATCAGAGAAGGTACCCCAACCTTGGAAGACAGCCAGCGGAGCACGCCCGATTTGTCCATCACTTCTGTAACACCGGAAGTGGTGGAACAAAACGTGTCGCGTAGCAGCAGTGCTGGCACTAGCAGCAGAGCATGCAGTAGCCGGGAGGTGAGTTCCGAGCGGACGAGCCGCAGCGTTGCAGCTCGTCCGCGTCGGAAGAACAAGGCAGATGCCGCAAACGAGGCGCTGACGTTATTGCGGCGGGTTGACATGGAGGATCAGTGGGATGCAATGGGTGCCACCATTGCGTCACGCATTCGTGAACTGAGGCCGGAGCGTCAGTGGGCTATTGCGCCCGTTATTTACTATACTTTAGAGCTTTTTGCTTCTGAAAGGCCCATTGCTGATAGCTGTAGCCTTATTTCGGCAATGAAAAAAACAGGCTATGCAGTACCAGAATCGCACCGCATGTTGCCTCCACCCCAATCTTTCGCTGACCAACCAGGCAGGGTTCCTAGGACAACGGGATACCCCATGCACCATGTTTCTCAAGACACTGGCTACGGCGACACGGTCTCTGGTGGGTCCCCTTCCCAGCAATCGTTTCTATCAATGATGAGCAGCCCTGTTCATCAGACCTCGCAACACACAACCACGGTACTGTACACGCCGCTAAGCGGATCTCAATCCAGTACAGGAGACGGCTCTTTTATCAATTATACGACACTGCAGTGATAACAGCTGTTGCATGGTGATAACTGCAATGTCTTATACGCAAGCATTGTAAAGTGCAGGATCCGTTGTGATGCTGCCTTTTGTAGCGGTGCATGCAGTTGCCTGCTGTCCCAGAAATCCTAACGGATGCTCAGGTGAAAGATTGGGGTGCAATTTCTTCCATCGCTCATTGCCGGCTACTATCTGCTCTGCTGCTAAATAGGCAAGGCACACACACTCATTCCCGTGAGTGGCATGACCGTGAAATTATTCGCAGGTTGTGCGACTATACGTGAAGGATTGTGTATGTGCGTCTAGAGTGATTTTGTCCGCTGCCTCGCTGTCCTCCAAGGTTGGGGTATTTCACTTCTCGGGGTCATTGCCTTTGTTTGTTGTTTTCCTTTTTTTAATTTTCATGTGCATTTTCATGTTTGCTCCAGTGTAACGCATGTTACCGGAGTTCGAACATGAAATAAACTCCAAGAAATGCTGATGAGAACAGGGGCAGTCTGTCTGTCGGCCTGTTCCCATCCGCATTTCCCCTTGCGGTATATCCGTCAAGTGTGGCGAAAGCCAAATTGGTATTGGATCGCCCGGCGACAGAGAGAAACGTTACACCATTTACCCAAAAAAAAGTCACCACGTGCAAAATGACTGCAACTGTGTGGGGAGCAATGAAACACCAAACCCTGAATTTCGCTATCAAACATTGATGTAAATTAATGTCAGTATTTTAGTGGATAAAAAACGGTCACACACATCGCTTCCATGTGCTCCTGGGGCGTGCCTAATGTAACGCTCGGTAGTGCTGTGGCGTGAAGCTTGTGAATGTGGTTCCATTGCTTGGGTGAAATGTATTGTGCTACTCATGTTGTTGTAATCGTTAACTGCTGAAATGCTTCAAAAAGGTTACGTTTAAAAACCAATACACCTGCCATGTTCATTAGGCTACTTATTAAAAACCAACATAGCCTAACATTTGTTTCAACTTAACATAAAGTTCAGGTATTTTGTTCAACAACAAAAAAAGAAGAGTGATATTTTTCATTAAATATAGTAAAATTTATTTGTCCAAACTTTTTTCTAACTATTTTGTAAACTTTAATGACCGATCACAAACTGCATGGACCGCCTTTGGTGGGTCTTGAATAAATGCACTTTATGCCAATAATGTCTTCTGCATCCTTCTGGGGCTGGGCGCCGGGGGAGGGTCACACTCCAGTTTAGGGCTGCACACCACCGACACAGGAGAACTGCCATGGCACGGTGCCTTCGTGACTAAGGAAATAGTCAGTGAAGTGTTCTCGAACCTGCACTGCAGTAGCAGCCGTGCGACCTGCACCCCAGTTGATGACCGTGTCAAAGGCAGGAGCGAGTTCTTCGACATCTACCTCGGGGCGATAGTCCCGGAGGTAGTTGTGAAGAACACAACATGCCTTGACAAGGTCATCAACTGTGGTAGGGTCTACCATTAGGGTAGTCCCTAGAACTCTCCACTGACTAACCATGATCCCGAAGGCACACTCAACCACGCGACGTGCCCGGCTCAGCCGATAATTAAAAATCCTTTTCCGGGCATTCAGTCCTCTTCGTGGGTATGGGCGCAACAGGTTTGGCAACAACGGGAAAGCCTCATCCGATACCATCACAAAGGGGACTGGATGTGTGGTTCCCGGGAAAGGTTGTGGGGCTGGGAGCGAAACGCCATCTCGAAGAATTTGCATCCCAATCTGTGAAGTTCGCAGCACCCGAGAATCTCCAGTGCTGCCATAGGCGCCGACGTCGATGCAAACAAATTTGCTATGTGCATCAGCCACGGCCATCAGGACAATAGAAATTTTTTTTTTGTAATTATAAAATTTGGAGCCTGAGTGGGCTGGCTAAAGCACACGCACATGTTTGCCGTCGACGGCGCCTATGCAGTTAGGAAATTTGGCAACATCTTGAAAGCCTGCTGCAACACGTTGCCAAGTATCGTTGGTAGGTGAAGGCATCACGATGGGCTGCAACTTCTGCCAGATAGCACTGCATGTGCACCTCACAATTTCGGTGATGGTAGATTTACCAACACGAAATTGGAGATGCAGGGATGCATAGCTCTCTCCTGTGGCCAAGAAGCTGAAAAGAAGCAGAGAAGAAAAACAAAAGTTAGTACACAATGAAGACTCGCATAATGTCAACACTTCAAACAATTAAAGTATTCAGATATTAATCTCAACACAAAATTTATATGAGAACACAGTATAATTCATGTGAAGGAAATAACATGAGCATTGCAGAGGTAGCCATGGGGGAGGTTACATTGTCACTTTACACGCCACACATGGTTCACAATTCCATTCTCCCCATCTACAACATAGGGGAGAGAGAAAGTTAAAGTGCAAAGATGTTCCTGCCACACTCAGGTACATAACTAGGGTACGTTGACTGCCGGTGCGCAACAATGGTTGGCCAACTTGGCTGCTATGGTAAGTTCAACAATCTAACTTCTGCCAATTTGTTTCGGAAGTCAACCACCCACAAGATGATGATGCCTGTGTTATGTGGCAGAAGACAGAATACCAAAGACAACGAACTGTTCCACCGCCCTCTCCCAAAACTACTAGAGGAGAACCCGAAAACGTACAACTGTACATTTTCAGCAACGTCGCCTGTGAATTAAAAAATGGAGTTTGTCTTCCGCTGGATGAAGCCCTTTGTGACGTCACAAAATTAACCTATTTCCAGCTGTTGAAGAACGTGTGTCTTGGCCGCTAGCAGCGCTGTCTCACTCCACGCAGCAAGGGCGTAAGGTGGTTTGAACTACAACACACGGCCGCTGGGCCAATGGCGGCTATTAACCCTTTCCAATCCATTCTCAGGCCTGCCCCGACATCATAATTTGCCTTCACAGCTGCGATGTGGTGGCAGGCCCAACAGTGCAGTGCAGCAGTGCATCTGCACCCGATCATCAGACACATCGGGTGCAGATGCATTCCTGCACTCATCCTCATCGAGGACCCCCGTAGCGAATGCAGAAAGGGTTTTCAACCATTTCAGCCTTCTCCTTTACACATTACATACCGCTCAATTAGCGCTATGTAATGCATAGAGATTCCGGCAGCCCGGCGATCATGTGTCCGCCGCGATTACCCGACCCACGGCGGTCACATCAAAGCCGAGTCGGGAGCCAGCACTGTGGGAGGACATGCTTACCTGACTTGCTTCTTGCACATTCTCCTTCTGTCTCCCGGCCATCATGTGATGGCCAGGTGCCACCTGACCACTGCGATCACATCATCGCCGAGCCAGGAGGCAGAAGGAGAATGTGGAAGACGCCGGACAGGTAAGCAGTTCCCTCCCTGCACCGTCCTGAACTCTGTCAGTTCAGGAGGGTGCAGGGACAAAGGAATTCTTTTCACCCATTCTCCCCAGCACCAATTTATTTTGAACTGGGGAGAATGGGTGAGAAAAAAAAAAAAATATTGGAAAGGGTTAACCATTGAAATGCCACTAGCAATTCTGACAGCGGCATTTACATAGCACAAATGGTGTCGAGGGCTCACGCACGGGCAACCAAACACCCACCCGACCGGTGAGTTCGGGGATGCCGTGCACGTGTCATTATGGAGGTGTTGCTAATGAAAGGGGTGCTCGATAGCCAAGCTGTCCAAAAGCAGTGTGACGTAATGCAATTGCATTACGTCCTACTGCCGGAGCAATCACAGCATCGCATGAAAAAATAAAATGTATTGCACAAAACGTGTAAGAAAAAAATATATATATACAGTTGCAAATTACATTACGGATAAAACAACTGGGACAGGATAAGAAAGGTTACTTACCGAAGGGTGATGAGCAGCCTTTCTTCTGCAGTGATCGCCTTCCTCATGTGCGTATCCTGGTACGTAAGATCCCGGCGCACCAGCTCCAGAAGGCGGTCAAAGGCCTCCATAGGCAGCCTGCAGAAGGCTACGAACTTCTCCGGATGGCTGCAGAGAGAGAGAGAGAAAGGGAGAGCG